>NC_073629.1:61385724-61688754 GCF_029407905.1 Bubalus kerabau | reverse complement strand
AATAAAGCAGAAATAGATGGTTTTCTGGAACTCTCTTGCTTTTTTGATGATCCAGCGGATGTTGGCAATTTGACCTTTGGTTCCTCTGCCTTTTCTAAAACCAGCTTGAACATCTGGAAGTTCACGGTTCACATATTGCTGAAGCCTAGCTTGGAGAATTTTGAGCTTAGTTCCCTGTCTATATATATGAACTCATTGTTTATCTATTTGTATATGATAGTTTGTATCTGCTAATCTCAAACTCCCAATTTTTCCCCTCCCCTGCCTCTCTTCCCCTTGGTAATTATAAGTTTGTTTTCTACATCTGTGAGTCTTTTTCTATTTTGTAAATAAGTTCATTTCTATCATATTGCACATATCAAATTCCACATGTAAGTGACTTGAAATGATATTTGTCTTTCTCTGTCTGACTTACGTCTCTTAGAATGATAATCTCTAGGTCCATTCATGTGGCTTCAAGAGGCATTATTTTATTTTATTTTTTAATATCTGAGTAGTATTCCATTTTGTTCATATATATGCCACATCTTCTTTATCCATTACCTACCCATGGTAATGGGTACCAAGGTTGCTTCCACATCTTGGTTATGATAAATAGTGCTTCTATGAACATTGGGGTGAGGTGCATGCATCTTTTCAGATTGGAGTTTTCTCAGGATATATGTCCAGAAGTAGGATTGCTGAATCATGTGGTAATTCTATTTTTAGTTTATTGAGAAACTTTCATACTGTTTCCCATAGTGGCTTCACCAAGTGACATTTCCACAAACAGTATAACAGGATTCCTTTTTCTCCACACCCTTTCCAGCATTTATTACTTGTAGGCTTTTTAATGATGGTCATTCTGACCAGTGTGAGGTGATAATTCATTGTAGTTCTGCATTTCTCTAGTAATTGAACGTTTCCCTAACAATGTTGAATATCTTTTCTTTGTAAAAATGTCTTTTTAGGCCATTTGACTATTTTTTTGATCGGGTTGTTTATTTTTTGTTGTTGTTGTTATCAAGCTGCATGAACTGTTTGTATATTTTGAAAATTAAGCCCTTGTTGACCACATCATTTGCAGATATTGTATATCAGTCCGCAGGTTGTCTTTTCATTTTGTTTATGTTTTCTTTGTTGTGCAAACAGTTACAAGTTTAATTAGGTCTCATTTGTTTATTTCACTTTATTTCTGTTGCCTTGGGATACTAACCTAAACGGTCTATTTAAAAAAAAAAAAAAAAAAACACCATAGGAAAAGTGCTTATCAAATTTTTCTAAAAACTTGGAGATTTGTGCATGTGCTTGTATGAGCTGGGGGGATGGGTGGGGATAGGACCAACTTAGGTTTGTCAGCCTCAGGCCAGCGTCAGTCTTTGACACAGCAGGTGTGCTGGTGTGCTTGTCTAGGCATGCTTAGACTCCTCACTGTTGCATCAGTGTAACATGTCTATAATCTCCTGTGATCATTGTGAAATATTTGAATATTGCACCAAGCTAAAATCAAGGTGTCAGCAGGATTGTGTTCCTTTCTAGGGGCTCCAGGGAGAATTTATTTCCTTGTCTCTGCTGGAGAAGGGATAGGCTACCCATTCCAGTATTTTGGGGCTTCCCTTGTGGCTCAGCTGGTAAAGAATCTGCCTGCAATGTGGGAGACCTGTGTTCGATCCCTGGGTTGGGAAGATACTCTGGAGAAAGGAAAGGCTACCCACTCCAGTATTCTGGCCTAGAGAATTCCATGGACTGTATAGTCCATGCGATCGCAAAGAGTTGGACATGACTGAGTGACTTTCACTTCACTTCACTATAGAGGATACATAATCCTTGGCTTATAGCCCAATTCCTCCACCTTTAAAATCAACATTATTGCATTTCACTGATTGTTCTTCTCTGTCACATTGCCCTCTCTGACCACAGTGAGAAAATGTTCTCAGCTTTTAAGGATTTATGGGTTTAGACTGGGCTCACCGAAAAAATCCAGTATAGTCTCCACATGACTAATATTTACTAATTTTCATTCATTTTCTATTGCTGTCATAACAAATTACTACAAACTTGTTGGTTTAAAAACAACAAATTTATAGTGGAGATGTCACCAAGATGGCAAGTAGGAGATACTAGCTTTTCTCCCCCAATACAGACAAAAATTAGACAGCTAAGATGAGTGAAAATAGTCCTGGGAAGGCACAAGAGTCTAATTAAAAACCCACAGAAAAACAGTGGAGGAAAAATAAAAAAGAATAGCTTCACAAAAATAATTGATAATTGCTAGGGATATCAACTCAGTAGAGATGTCTGGAGACAGTTAGGAACAAAAAAAGGTGGGGACTGTCTGAATCAGCCACATGATGGGTGCCATCATGGACACCAGTGGCCTTCTCTGTAGAGGATCTTGGCAGCCTTTACCACTGAGAATCTCAATAATTCCCATGAAAACTGTGACTTTCCACAATGTTCACACTAGGACCTTGTAGTATTTGTCAGTGTAGACTCCAGTAGACAGCTATGAAGAGGACAGCAGCAATGTTTTTCACTGAGAAAATCAACACTATCTCTCTCACAGAACTCTGGGAAGGGAAGTATTACTGATCCCCCAACCCCAGAAAAACCTACTATTGCACCACCCTGGGACAAAGGCCATCAGTTCCCCTAATCCTGTGCATACATTACACCCAGGACCACAGATGCTCCATGTGTGCCTGTTTTCCCGACCCTGTCTCTGCGGCTATTCTGTGTGCATCTTTGGCTCAGGCATAGAGTTCTCCGTCACTATGAAAAATCATCACATCACAAAAGAAGACAGCAAGACAGGAAGAAATACACAGAAAATTACAAAAAATAGCCAGCAAACAACTGACAAGATAGTAATAGCAAGTCGTTACCTATCAATAATTAACTTAAGTCATTTAAATCTTCCAATCAAAAGACTTAGATTAGATGAACGGATAAAAGCAACACCCATTTACATTTCCTACAAAAGACTCACTTCAGCTTTCAGGATTCACATAAATTGAAAGTGAAAGAATGGAAAAAATATATCCCCAGAAAACAGAAACCAAAAGAGAGCAGGAGTAGTTATAAATAAAACACCATACTAGACTTTAAGTCAAAAAATGTAATGGATACAAAATAAATAAGTCAGTCCACCAAGAAGATATAACTGTTGTATATATGTATACGCATCCAACACCAGAGCGCCTAACTGTACTAAACAAATGTTAAAGGATGTGAAGGTGGAAATAGGCAGCAATATAATCATAGGGGACTACAGTAATCTACTTTCAGCAATGAGTAGATCATTAGACAGAAACTCAAAAAGGAAATATCAATGCGACTTTAGATATATTTAGAACATTCCATCCAACAGTATCAGACTATACATTCTTTTCAATTGCACATGGAACTTTCTCTAGGATAATCATATGTTGTGCATATGCTCAGTCGCTCAGTCATGTCCAGTCTTTGAGACACCATGGACTATAGCCAGCCAGGCTATGGGCTGGGCTGTCTACGGTCTTTCCCAGGCAAGAATACTGGAGTGGGTTGCCATTTACTCTAGGGAATCTTCTTAATCCAGGGATCAAACCTGCATCTCCTGCATTGGCAGGTGGATTCTTTGCCACTGAGCCACCTGGGAGGCCCTAGATCATATGCTGGGTCACACAAACAAAAAAGTTTTAACAAGTTTAAAAAGTTTGAATTCATATTAAGTATTTTTATGACTACAGGGATATGAAATTAGAAATCAATAATAGGAGAAAGAGAAAATTCACAAATATGTAGAAATTAAGAATACATTCTTGAATCAATGCATCAAACAAGAAATCAAAAGAGAAATAAAATTATCTTGACATAGATGACAATGGAAATGCAACATACCAAAACTTTGGGGAGGCAGCAAAGCAGTTCTAAGGGGGAAATTTATAGTGATAAATGCATATATTAAGAAAAAAAAATTCTCAAATGACTTAACTTTATACCTCAGGTATCTAGAAAAAGAATAAAGCCCAAAGGTAGCAGAAAAAAGGAAATAGCAAGATCAGACCAGAAATAATGAAATAGATTAGAAAAACAAGAGAAAAGATCAACAAAACTAGGAGCTAAGAAATGCAAACAATAATTGAAAAAAAAAAAGTCTTCTGCATTGCAGGCAGATTCTTAACCTGCTGAGCTACCAGGGATGCCCCAAGGAAACATAAACAAAATTGAAAAAAAAAATGTATGTAGATTAACAAAATACAAAGCAGAAACCCCAAATACAAAATGTCAGAAATAAAAGATGATATATTACAGCAGACATACCACAGAAATAAACAGTATAAAACTATAGATTAATGGAACAGCATAGGGAGCCCCAAAATAAACTCACACATATTTGGTCAACTAATATTTGATAAGATAGCCAAGAAAATACAGTGAGGAAAGGATACTCTCTTCAATAGGTAGCATGAAAAATGGTGTTGAGGTAGGTATTCACACATAAAAGAATGAAATTGTTTGCTGATCTTACACTATTCACAAAACTTAACTTGAAATATATTAAAGACTTAAACATAGAAACTGAAACTACAAAACTTCTAGGATTAAACATATGGAAAAAACCTTTTGACACTGATCTTAGACATGATTTTTTGGATATCATACCAAAAGCATAAACAACAGCAACAGCAAAACAAGTAAAATAACATCAAACTAAAAAAACTTGTGCAAGCAAACAACACAATGAAAAGATAGTCTATGGAATGAAGAAAATGTTTACAAGCTGTATATCTGATGAGTAATTATCATCTAGAATATATAAGAAACTCACAACTCAATAGCAAAAACCCAAATAATCAGGTTAAAAAATGGCAATGAAACTGACTAGACATTTTTCCATAGCATATATAGATTCACACTAAAAAAATGCTTAGCATCATTAATTATCTAGGAAATTCAAATCCACAATGAGATATCACTTCACACTTGTTAGGATGCCAGTTAACAAAATGGCAAGAGATAAGTGTTGGTAAGGATGTGGAGAAAAGGAAACACTTGTACACTGTTACTGGGATATAAATTGGTACAGCTATGATGGAAAACAGCATGGAGCGTTCTCAAAAATTTTTAAATTAAACCACCATATGATCCAACTATCCTACTTCTTGGTGTATATCTGAGAAAACTAAATCAGTAACTCAGTGTAATACCTGCTCTCCTATGTCCACTGCTACGTTATTCATGGTAGCCAACATATAGAAACAACTTCTGTGCCCATCAATAGATGATTGGATTGAGCAAGTGCAACACACACACAAAGACACACATACAATGGAATATTATTCAGCCATTAAAAAAGAAGATTCTGCCTTTTGTGACAACATGAATGAACTTGGAGCATATTATATTAACTGAAATAAGCCAGACAGAGATAGACATGTAGTTATGGTATTGCTTGTAGATGAAATCTAAACAAACAATAAAAAATCAAACTACTAGAAAAAATACATGTGTATACATGTGAGATGGGGACAGGATGAATAAAGGAGAATGTTCACATCTTTTTATACACTTTCCTTGTATTTTAACTTAGGAATGTTCTTGGGTATTATTGACACAATAAAATTTTATTGTGGGAGAAATATTTTGAAAATATCAGCACAAATCAAACAGCCAATATAAACACTCTACAATGTCATACATTGGCACACCAGTGCATTTTAAAGTTTCCACATAAAAATGAATGCTTTCTTTAATATTTATTTAATGCTTTTATTGCCAGCAAAATAAAGTGTATTCATAAATAAAAGGGATAGAACAGCATGCCTTGAAGAAACACTTGAAGTTAGAGTCCAAGGAGTCAAATTGAATTGCCCTAAAGAGATTCATGGTTTGCTTTCAGGGAAAATAAAGTATTTTCTTCACATCATATATTACATTTTTAGTTCAATAATTCACCCTCACATAAGCTACTTGTACTTATGGGTTTACTGTACATTTTACAGGGCAAAGGGCAGAAAAGAAAACTACACACATCTTGAATTATGTGTGAATATAGGCTGATATATTTTTAAAAACTCAATTGACAACATGAGTCATATTTAGATCAATATAGTTTCAAGTATAATGCTTAAAATCTAATTGTCTAAGGAAAATTGAGTGGATTTAAGGAAAATTGAAGTAGAAAAATAAAAATCTATTAAGTGACATGTAAAAGGAGCTGTTTTTCCTGACATTTATAAATCTATGTTTAGTAGAACAGGGTTACTAGGAAAGTGTGCATATAAATATTATACATAATTAAAGGAAAAATAATTTTCTATAAAATAAAGTTAAAAATATCAGGGCTTTTTAATGAGTATGTAAGGATATGAGGTGTGACATGCAAATGATCAAGTTAATTATCTTGAAGACTAATTTCAGACATAAATTTAATAATACCTTGAAAAAATGAATTCAAAATAAAGAATTAAATATCATTTCTACATATTTATTTAATTTCAGAGACATCTGAAACTAAGAAGTGACTGACATAACAAAATGATTTTTTAAATATTTAGAGACAGAAAGAAACAAGTAAACAAAAGCCCTTAGATTAGGTGACTTCCTTATAAAACATGAAGAAAGTTCTAGAATATCAAATATAGAAAACACAAGTACAGTGGTTAACAAAAAAGTGAAAGAGGATAGGCATCAAGAGTGGGTCCTGACAGAGGAGGTGAAAGACCATCACTTTTAGGCATTCTTATAGAATTTTTTTATTGAATATAGTTCAGAAATAAAATAGTGATATATTCTGTGGCATTTTGAGAAAGTTCCTAGGCTTTAGGGGAAATTATCAAGTCTATTTTTTCTATTCATTACTAGTCTCTGTATCTGTTGTGTTTTAAGGGTAACACATTCTGGATTAGGTTTACATAATTATTTTGGCTTTCCAGATTGATGGTTTTTAACCGAAATATTGCTTTGTCATAGTTCAACTTTTAAAACATGATGGTATTAATTCTTGTGAAGCCTAAAACAAAATATCATGATCAAATTTTGGAGTTATTAAAAATTCCTGATTATCTTGGCATAAACTGGGAGTTTTTAGGTATTCCCTTATTTCTATTCAGATAGATCTGTCTTCTCTTGACTGGAGGGCAAAGTAGTATGTTAGCTCTCAGCTTATAAACAACATTCCTCTTTGACAAGCAAAGTGATTCAGACCTCCCTAGAAATATGATTATAGGGCTCAATTGGCAGGAAATATGGAACTTGGGGAAAATTATTAGTGGGTTCCATGGGCTAAAAGAGCCAAACAGCAGCAGGCTACTCTTGCTCAGAAATCATTCCTTTCCTGCTGTTGTCTCCTCCTCACGCTTATCTGCTCTCCAGTCAACCCAAATTGCTCTGTTCATGTCATTTCTCTCCGTTTGGCTTCTTAAAACAAACAAACCAACAAACAAAAAATCATTCTGGCTGCAAGAAAGACAATTAATGTACAAGGATCCCAGGGCTTTGCCACACAAGCTCTGGACTAAGGAACATGTGACTCTGTAAACTATGCAGAAATATCTTCTTGGCTTCTTAGGCAAATGCTATTGTTCATATTCCTTTCACAGGTAACAACACTTGAATATGGGTTTGGTTGGGCTAGGACCAGAGTGAGGATGGAGGAATACCCTCCCTCTTGCAGATGTGCAAAGACATGATTTTGACAGCTATGTGTCCCTCCCTTCTCTGAAAGCACATGCAGATCTGTGTCAGTCCGCATTTTACTGTGTACCAGTGAGAGAAGCCCACCTCAAAGTAACTTTAGAAAATGAGATAAAGGAAACTTATTATAGAATAAAAGAAATATTAGAACAATCAAGGCTTGAGAAAGCAAGGATTGCTGCAACTTCTTGAACTTGTAGGGATTTAAATCACTTCCAGATTCTCTGTGTCCTATTCTCCATGCTTCTTCTCTGTTGGTTTCATTCTCTCAGAACAGCTTTCACCTGAGGTTGAACTATGGCCACTTAATGCTCCGACTAATAACTTTCTAGTTTGGCTTCTTGAGAAGAAAATCTCCTGTTCCATTAATTCTAACTTGGACAATTAGGCAAAGTTTTAGGCAAAGTCTCTGATTGACCTAACCCAGACCAGCCACTTTGCTTGGGAGAAGAAAATATTAATGTTATCATTCCCACCTGTGATGGTCAGGGTAGAAATCTGAAGAGCAATTTAGACCCCAGTAGAGGGGCAGACGGAGATGGCAATGGCACCCCACTCCAGTACTCTTGCCTGGAAAATCCCATGGATAGAGGAGCCTGGTGGGCTGCAGTCCATGGGGTCGCTAGGGGTCGGACACGACTGAGCGACTTCACTTTCACTTTTCACTTTCATGCATTGGAGAAAGAAATGGCAACCCACTCCAGTGTTCTTACCTGGAGAATCCCAGGGACTGGGGAGCCTGGTAGGAGGCAGTCTATGGGGTCGCACAGAGTCGGACACGACTGAAACGACTTAGCAGCAGCAGCAGAGGGGCGGAGAAGGCAATGGCACTCCACTCCAGTACTCTTGCGTGGAAAATCCCATGGACGGAGGAGCCTGGTAGGCTGCAGTCCATGAGGTCGCTAAGAGTCAGACACGACTGAGTGACTTCACTTTCACTTTTCACTTTCATGCATTGGAGAAAGAAATGGCAACCCACTCCAGTGTTCTTGCCTGGAGAATCCCAGGGACTGGGGAGCCTGGTAGGAGGCAGTCTATGGGGTCGCACAGAGTCGGACACAACTGAAGCGACTTAGCAGCAGAGGGGCAAGCAGACAAAATAAATACTCATTTCAGTCTCACAGTAGCCATGAAGGAAAGGCACAGTGGGACTCGCATATCTTCATCTTTATTTTCTGCTGCTGCTGCTGCTAAGTCACTTCAGTGGTGTCCGACTCTGTGTGACCACATAGACGGCAGCCCACCAGGCTCCCCTGTCCCTGTGATTCTCCAGGCAAGAACACTGGAGCGGATTGCCATTTCCATCTCCAATGCATGAAAGTGAAAAGTGAAAGTGAAGTCGATCAGTCCTGTCCGACTTTTAGCAACCCCATGGACTGCAGCCTACCAGGCTCCTCCGTCCATGAGATTTTCCAGGTGGTCACTAATTCTCACAGAGTACTTTACAATTTTCAACATTTTATTTTTAAGTACAATGTCTCTTGAATTTGCAGATAACCTTGTTATTGTCCCCTTTTTCCAAAGGGCTAAACATTATTTTTTAATTAATTTTATTGGAGTATAGTTGCTTTACAATTTTGTATTTGTTTCTACTGTATAGCTAAGTAAATCAGTTGTAGATATACACATATACACCCCCCTTTCTTTTTTTTGGATTTCCTTCCCATTTAGGTTGCCAGAGAGCATTGAGTAGAGTTTCCTGAGCAATAACGTTGGTTCACATTAGTTATCTATTTTCCACATAGTATCAATAGTGTATACATGTCAATCCAATCTCCCAATTCACTCCACTCCCCCTTTCCCCACTGTGTGTCCATAAATCTGTTCTTTGCATCTAAGTCTATAGTTCTGCTTTGAAAAAAAGTCATGTGTCATTTTTCTAGATTCCACATATATGCATTAATATACAATTTTTGTTTCTCTCTTTCTGACTTACTTAATTCTATATGACATCTTTAGGTCCATTCACCTTCCTAGAAATGACCCCCAATTGCATTCTTTTTTATGGCTGAGTAATATTCCAATGTATATGTAGCACATAGTCTTTAGCCATTCCTCTGCTGTTGAACATTTAGGTTGCCTCCCTGTCCTGGCTATTGTAAATAGTGCTGCAATGAACTTTGGAGTGCATGTGTCTTTTTGAATTATGTTTCTTTTTTTTTTTCTGGATACATGCCCAGTAGTCAAATGGTAAACTTTTGGAAGTACAGCTATATACCTTCCCAAAATGAATGGAAGCAATATTTGAATCTCAATCTTGTAAGTTCTGACACTTAAAAGTGTCAGAAAAAGCTCTGCAGATTTTTTTTTTCAGATGATGTGATTGAAGGAATGCATACTGCTAAACAACAACAACTCCCTAGATGCTAATGGGACATCTAAGGATTTTCATTGCTGGTGACACTTCATGGATACAAAACAACCAATAAAACATGGACTTTTTTTTAAAATTTACCAAATATCAAGCAAGATGGAGAAGAAGAAGAAAAGCAAGAAGAGGAGGGAAGAAACAAGCAGAAAATAAAATAACCAGTTTAGATTTCCTCAACAACAATAACATTGATAATTCAGTCTCTGGAAAGGTTGCATAAACTGTTGCACATAAATTATCACATTAAATGCCACAACAGCACAGAGAAGAAAAATCATGCTTCATCCTTATTTTGCAGATGAACTTTAGGGAGGTTAAGAAATGTTTGCACATAAACAGTAAATGTCGGGGTTGTATCTAAATGTCAGATCATCAACCTTTTGCCACAAGAGACTGTAACCCTGGTTGTTGATACTTCATTGTTCTTCTTCTGATTCTTTTTTTTTTTTTTCCCTTCATTTTTACATTAGAATCTCAAGTGTGTGAAAATCTAAATGAGATCATGGCAGCATCTTCAGTGGGTAATAGGACCCCTTAAAATGTGCTAAGTTTTTGTGTATGCATGTCTCTGTGGAGAGGGCTCTTAACTTTCACCTAATCATTCAAAACTCTACAACATGTCCTTCACAAGTAGCTTAGGAACTACAGTTTCCCGAGTTTGTAAGTTTAGTTCCATTAAATATATACTGACTGAGTGCTCACTGTGCCTGCTTTGAATGTTCAGGGTGCTGGGAGCCTCAGTCTGTGTCTTCAACCATCACAGTCAAGGAGACATTCAACCGACAGTATCCTTCCCTTTGTTTCTTTTATAACTGATCATAGCTTGTTGATGGTCTTCATAACTATACAGTTATATTCTGTCCCCAGACCAGTCTCATTTAGAAATTCTTCAAAATGCAGCTAAACTACCAGCATCTCAGTGATCAGTGTTTACATAAATGGGCCAATTCTTCAGTATCTGCTCCAGGGAACATAAAGAGCTTTTCTCAGATTTGTGGCCAAAGAGTCGGACACGACTGAGCGACTGATCTGATCTGATTTAATAGCTCCTTCTGGCATGTTCACTTTAGGTTTATTGCCCATGAGAACCCACACATGTAATGCAGGGGGACTTCGAGAAGGCATTGAGAGCCAGGGTGGGCAGATCAGAGCAAGGAGAAGAGTAAAGGCAGCCACCTGGTGCATTGCTGACTGCTACAGAGTGGCAGCAGCAGGCATGGCTGGAAAGAGGTCAGAAGAAAGCCTCCAGCTGCGCCTTACCAGCTTGGGATGGAGGAGGGGCACAGGTGGCATGAAGGATGACAGGAGTTGTTGAGACGTACAAAGGAGCCAGTGCCTGGGTGGTGGGGGTGGGGTCTGGCAATGGAAGGGCACCGCTGTCACCGCAGCTTGAAGTCGGATTAAAGTGCAAATGCCAACTGAAGAATTTCTTCAAAAGAACAGCACAGTAATAGCAATATATCGAAGTTGTTTGGGCTATTCATTTTCAAAATGCAGCCTATAGCACAATGAAAAATAGGGCAACCTGATAGAACAGACAGAGGGCCCTTTCAGACAGAAATATCAATAGATAAGATCATACCTGTAAGTGGAAAAGGGCAGAGAGATTCTGAGCAGCAAGTATTTGAAAAGTACTGTATCAGCCCCTTCTTTTATCGTTCAATATTGCACCACCGCATTCAATACAAAATTCAGTACAGTATTAGATTTCAAAGTCTGGCCATATTGAAGTCACCTAAAAGGCAAGGAAGCAGTCTTTTATCACCCTCATTGTGAATGTGACAGACTTTCAAAGGAAAACTGCCTTCTGTTTCTGATAGTTCATTCCCATTTCACAAAGATGTGTCGAGATCAGCTCGTGTCTCTGCCTTCATGCCCACCGCTTCCACCGACTAAATCTACTAGTTTCTTGCTTTCACATGTAGGCCTGAGCATGGACTCCCCCGGGAACTGGAAGTTGCTTTAGTAGAAAATATATTAAGATGCTTTTTGGCTGAGGCAGATGGTTTGCTTCGTATCAAA
This sequence comes from Bubalus kerabau, assembly GCF_029407905.1. Taxonomy (NCBI): domain Eukaryota; kingdom Metazoa; phylum Chordata; class Mammalia; order Artiodactyla; family Bovidae; genus Bubalus; species Bubalus kerabau. Next base: position 61,676,702 of record NC_073629.1, on the reverse strand, counting down.
GATGTTTTGCTTCTGCTGCCCCTGGCCTGTTTCTTTACTCAACAGTTGGTTCTCATGGTCCTGAGATAGATAAGAAAGTCAGTATCATAGAGAGAGATGAGATTTAAGGTCAGGAAGACAAATTCTGAATCTGGCTTCTTCACAAATAACTGGATGAATGTGGGCAAGTTACATAGCCTTTCTGAGCTTCAGTCTCTTCTTTTTACAGTGATGTTAATTTATGCTTAATTACATTTTAGAGAGGAGTAGATGAGATGGTGCGTTTGGATTACTTTGCATGCTGCCGGTTTGGCAATGGTTTCTGCTCCTTCTGCCACTCCTGGATTTTCTACTTTCCTCTCAGCTCCAGTGTCTGACAACATTCACAGTTCCTTGACGGCTCTTATCTTATATGTGCTCCCTTGGTCCTATTTGCCTGTCTACTGCTTTTGTTCAAATCTATAGTACTCGCTTACAGTCACACAGTAGACAACTCTTCTGCAGCTGCCTTGGTCACTGCTTTAGGGTGTGTGAAGCTGCTCAGATCTGCTGCAGGACCATAACTGATGGGTGGCCCAGCTGCTGCTCTACGGTCTACATTTCCTACTGCCCTCATGCCCACGCCATACCTCCTGTCAGCTGCACCCAGCAGTATCTGGGTATGATAGCCTTATTGTCGTGGGTGTGCCAACTTAAAACAATATTTGGTCAAACATTATTCTAAGAGTTTTTCTGAAGGTATTTTTCAGATTAGAGCAACATTTAAATCAGTAGACTTTGAGTAAAGCAGATTACTCTCCAGGATGTAAGTGGGACCCATCCAATTTGCCTTATAAAAACAAAGCAAACCAAAAAGCAAAAAAAAAAAAAAAAAATCCAAACCCAAAACTGACCATGTTGGAGGAAGAGGGATTCTGTCAGCAGATGGACTTTGGCTGAATTTCTGCCAGCCTTCCTCCACAGTCACATGAGCCAATTCCTTAAAATCTCTCCCTCTCTTTCTCTCTGTCTCTCTCTCTACATGTGCATGCTAAGTGGCTTCGGTCATGTCTGCCTCTTTACGAGCCTGATGGATTGTAGTCCATAGGTCCGTGGGTTACCCTACGGACTGTAGCCCATCAGACTCCTCTGTGCATGGTCTTCTCCAAGCAAGAACACTGGAGTGGGTTGCCATTTCCTTCTACAGGGGATATTCCCGACCCAGAGATCGAACCTGGGTCTCCTGCACTGCATATGTGTGTGTATATATATTTGTTTTTGTTGTTTAGTTGCTGAGTTGTATCCAACTCTTTTACAACCCCATGGACGGTATCCCTTCATATTCTTCTGTTCTTGGGATTTCCCAGGCAAGAATATTGGAGTGGGTTGCTATCTCCTTCTCCAGAGGATCTTCCCAAGCCTGGAATTGAACCCATGTCTCCTGCATTGGCAGGCAGAGTCTTTATCACTGAGCATGTATACATATTTTACAGTGTATATCCTATTGATTCTGTACTATGTTTTTCTCAAGTAGATAACTTCCAAGAAAGGCACTAAAGCTCAAGAGCATGTATACATATTTTACAGTGTATATCCTATTGATTCTGTACTATGTTTTTCTCAAGTAGATAACTTCCAAGAAAGGCACTAAAGCTCAGCTCTTTGAGCTCTTTTGTATTCTCATGAGTTGCCTGGGACAAAGAAGGGAAATAATTTACAAATAGCATTTCTTCTGCTAAACAATTTTGACTAGTCCCTATGGTAACTGTTCTTTAGGTATTGGTGAAAGTGAAGTCGCTCAGTGGTGTCTGACTCTTTGCAACCCCATGGACTGTAGCCTACCAGACTCCTCCCTCCAAGTGATTCTCCAGGCAAGAGTACTGGAGTGGGTTGCTATTTCCTTCTCCAGGGGATCTTCCTGACCCAGGGATCGAACCTGGGTCTCCCGCATTCCAGGCAGAGGCTTTAACCTCTGAGCCACCAGGGAAGAAGATGCAAGAAAATGCATAGCAAAGTGCCTAGTACCCAATAGATTGTTAATAATGATTAAAACTTCCCAACCTTCTTCCCTTCTTTTCTCTGATGTCTTCTCATCAATGTTCATTGCCGCTGGATAGCTGCCATAGTTGGAATCAATAAGCATTTGGTGGGAGTGGTGAGGATGAATAGACTATGGGAATAAAATCTTTCCTTCCTTTGATCGACCCTCCCACTCTCTCAAGTCACGCAAGCTCTGAGTACTACTGAGTGCCCTGCAGAAGAAAGCATATTACTAGCTACTAAAGAGGAAAAGGGGAAGGACAGAAGGATGTTTAAGAAAAAAGTCTTGCTTTCTAGGAATTCACAGCCTAATGAGAGAGACAGACATAAATTAATTCAAATATGAGAATGACTGAAACGTCTCTTAGAATATGCATTCATATGCTGTCTTTAATAGGATCTCGTGGAGAAAGTTTAATCTCAGCCCACCCCTGTGAATGTGTAACCCAGGTGATACATTGCTCGGTAATTGGTATCTGGCTCAATGACATTCCATGCAGGGAGCTGTTAATGTTAACTATGAATTACACAAGCATTTCCCTCCTTCTCATTTAGCTTTTGTGTTATCCAACCTGACTTAGTATTATAAGAAAGTGAAGAAAAGTACTCAACTAGACTTTTTGTTTCAACATTTCCCTTTTCCTCTATTTCTCTCCTTGCCAAATAAAATAATCCTCGCCATTTCCATCATTTTTCACTTATATCTCATCATTTCACTTGCATTTCTATAGACTTTTCCCAGAGACTTTTCTCAGTGAGCAGATACATTTACTGAGATATTCATAATGACTGTTAGACCTTTCTTCTAAAAGGTTATAGTTAATTCCAAATCTACCCGAATGCATCAGGTAGCTTAAGTTATTCCATATAACATGAAGTGCCATTCTCTTGTCTTCACTTGATTTTACCTAAGATTGTTTTCCTACCTATATTTTGTTGGTTTCTTCGAGATTTCCTCAAATTGTTCCCTAGTCCTGACTAATTTAACAGTTCACTGTTACCCACATATTTTGAAACCTCATTATTTAGAAGGGTTTCCAGATTGATTGGTGTTAACATATATAAAAATTCTGGTTCCAGTATCATTCCCTGGGGCACTTTCTTATTAACCTCCCTTCAGGCTAACTGCATCATTTATTCCTACCTTTCATTTTCACTGTTAACCTTTTTTGTTGTTGTTTTAACTGAATTTTTATAGGAAAAGATTTTAGCTCTCACATCTTGGGCCCTTCATAAGGCTGAAATGGATCCTAAATGTCTCTGGGTAGGTTCTTGAGCAAAACCCTTTTGAATGTCTAAATATTTAATACCCACTACTTCTCTAAGCTTCACTATTTCGTTAACTCTTTCAAAAATTCCAAATACATTAGAGAGGCATGATTTATCCAGGCTGAAGCTGCACACACTACCCACCTGGGTGTTTTATAACCCTCAGGAATGATTTTATCAGCTATTTTTTCTCATCCTGAAGGTAACACTCATTGGTAAGTAATTCCCCAGGTAACTCGGAGCTCATTATTTAAAGATGGGCACTCCTGCCTGTTTGTCCAGACAAATAGGTACCTAATGGAAATTCAGGCCAAATAACATAAAACCTATTTTCTCTCTGACATATCCAACCACTGTCCTAAAACACCTTGGGGCATGTCAGAGAAAAAAAGAAAGCCTTAGTTCGACTATGAAGTGAAGACTGTGTACTTTGCCTGTCCTAAAAGGAATATTAAGCTAGATCTAGTTTAGATAGAAGAAAAATTCCCTGACAGGCTTCTTTAACCCTGAAATGAATTTGGGGGGAGACTGTGAATTCTCCTTTCTTCTGTGTGTGTGTGTGTGTGTGTGCTCAGTCATGTCTGACTCTGCGACCCCACGGTCTATAGCCCACCAGGTTCCTCTGTCTGTGGAATTTTCCAGGCAAGAACACTGGAGTGGGTTGCCATTTCCTCCTACAGAGGCCCTTCTTGACCCAGGGGTTGAACCTGTGTCTCCTGAATCTCCTGCACTGGGAGATGGGTTCTTTACCACTGCACCACCTGGGAAGCTCCTCCTTTCTCCAGAAATCTCTGAAAATAGTTTAAAAGTCTTCTTTCCTTAGACGTGATTTCCTTGCAGTCCTTCTGAAGAGGGAAGGGATACAATAACCTCGAGAAGCCACCTTTCAGTACTATTTCATGGTTTTATTTTTGAACTCAGTATATCTTAGGGTGGGAAAAGAGAGAATAAATGTGCAGAATATTTCACAGAGCAAACTCAATGATAGCTGCTGTCAGAGAGTACAAGCAAGTTAAAAAATGTATTTAAATTAAAACTGAAGTACCCTCAAGGTGACCCAACTGAATTTGCCAAAAGATGAGAGAACTGACAAAATTAGTCAACAAAGGCAATCACCTCAATGTACACTAAGTGTGCCAGGTGCGGTGTTGCAAAAGGACCCTCCACCCAGACAAGAAGGGCTCAAATGGATGACAATCAAAGGCAGAAAGAAGCACCCGAGGGGACTGGACACAGAGAAGGAAGAAGACAGGGCAAGTGGCAAATGATTGCTCTTTTTTCCCCCCTTTTATGAATTCTAGTGATTCAGGTTTATAACAGCGTTGCAATATGTGCATAATAATTGAAAACCAATGTGTAAGCAGTGCTTGTATTGGCACACTGTATTCAGGAGGGGGTGACAGACACTAGAATCACAGGAGGAACCGAAGTTAAGGGATATAAATCTGATTATGCCAGTTACTTGATGAAAACAGTTTAATGGCTTCTCGTTGATCTGTGGAAGAATAAAATATTATTAGGATGATCGTATAATTTATCCAGGCCTAGCTACAAAATCTGTTAGGCCCTTATTGAAAAAGCAGGGGGTGGTGGGGCACATAATGTATACTGAAATGTAAGACTGTCTTTCATCTGTGTTCTTTTTCTCTGCTTGCCATGGTGCTTTATGCATGTGTGTGTGCTAAGTCCCTTCAGTCGTGTCTGACTCTATGCAACCCTATGAACTGTAGCCCTACAAGTTCCTCAGTCTATGGGATTTTCCCGCAAAGCACACTGGAGTGGGTTTTCATGCCTTTCTCCAGCAGATTTTCCTGACCCAAGGATCAAACCCTTGTCTCTTATATCTCCTGCATTGGCAAGCAGGTTCTTTACCACTAGTGCCACCTGAGAAGCCTAGTGCATTATATTTGCTATTTGATATGACTTTTCTTCAGGAAAGGAGAGATCCCCTTTCTTAGGCATCTCTCCTCATAGGCCTGATGCTCCAACACTGCAGATGGGCAACCCCTACAGGATTGCAATCTCTGCACTCCTATGTGGATCAGCGTTGGACAAGAGGTTCAGGAATCATTCTGTGCCATATCCTTTCACAGAACATCACAGAACACTCAGCTGACCCCAATCATACCTGGACCTCAGACAGAGGGTGGCTGCAGTTAATGGACAGGGGTTAGGCTGAGCATCTTCAGATGGCAATGAGCACATGAAAAGACATTCAACATCACTAATGATCAAGGAAATGGAAATCAAAACCACAATGAGATATCACCCCACACTTATCAGAATGGCTATCATCAAAAAGAACACAAGTAATAAATTTTGCTGAGAATGTGGAGAAAAGGGAATCCTTGTACATTGTTGGTGGGAATGTAAACTGGTGCAACCACTGCAGAAAACCTTGTGGAGTTTCCTCAAAAAACTAGAAATAGAATGAACACATGACCTAGCGATTCTACTCCTGGGTATATATATGGGAAAAACAAAAACACTAATTCAAAAAAAAATGTATGCACTCTAACGTTCAGCAGCATTGTTTATAATTGGCAAGATACAGAAGAAACCTGTGTCTATCAACAGATGAATGTGTAAAGTAGATATGATATATATTCATACATATTTTATGTATAATATATATAGATATATTTATTTGTAATATATACAATAAAATATATATTATTTAATATGTATAATTTACGTATATATATATATATATATACAGGGGCTTCCTTAGTGACTCAATGGTAAAGAATATACCTGCAATGTAGGAGACTTGCAGGAGATGCAGATTTGATCCCTGGGTAAGGAAGATCCCCTGAAGAAGGAAATAGCAACCCACTCCAGTATTCTTGCCTGGGAAATCCAATGTACAGAGGATCCTAGTTTGCTGCAATCCATGAGTTTGCAAAAGAGTTGGACATGACTGAATGACTAAACAACAATATATTATATTGTGTACATTTTATATATGTATATATAATGGGATACCACTCAGCCATTATAAAAGAACAAAATTTTTCCATGTTGGAGGACTTGGAAAACATTATGCTAAGAAGTCAGACAAAGAACAAATACTGTATGATATCACTCACATGTGGAATCCAGAAGATACAGCAAACTAATGAATATAACACAAAGCAAACAGACTCCCTGATATAGATTTACTACTGAGGAGAGCAAGGCAATAAAGGGGTCTGGGAATGGGAGGTACAAACTATTGGGTATAAGATAGGCTCAAGGATGTATTGTACAACATGAGGAATATAGCCAAAATTGTGTAATAATTATAAATGGAGTATAACATTAAAATTGCATAAAAACTAAAAAGAAAAAATAGTGTCAATTTGGGGGCCAGGTGGGACCCATGACACCAGGAGGTGAAGAAACAGGGATTCAAGATATACCAGGGAAGGTGAGGTAAGGTATGAGGTAGGGACATGTAGGACCTGAGTCTCCAAATCTTGCTTTCCCACACATATCTGTCACTGTTACACCAACTTTACTTCCAAAACACTGATTTAAAGGTAATATCATTAGAATTTCAAGACAGTGGCTGCAAATCATTAAACTCCAAGCATGGAGCCCATCTGAGAGTTGCACCTTTTGTGACTATACAGATCACATGCCCATGAAGCTGGCCCTGCCTGACTTTATCATTTCAAACTTTGATACATTTGAAATATGGAAAGGATAACTAGCCAGACAGGATAAAAAGATAATAGGAGGAAATAGGTACTCTCCAGGTAAATCAGGAAAGTCTAACTTTTCCAGAGAATTCCATTGTATGATTTTATTTATTTATCCATTCTTTGACTTAATAACATTCAAACTGATCACACATGTCATTATTGCAGATACCTTTGGGTGATTCTAGGCATGTGTTTCTAATTTTTCTAACAGGATGATTTTCAAATTAAGGGATATGATCAATTTAGTGTTTTGAAATCAAATGAATGGCTTGTGACCAAAGTGGGATGGATTAGATTGAAGTAAAGTGGAGACTAAAATGGATGGGCTAGAATAGAATGGGATACTTTATTTTTTTTTTTGGGGGGGATACTTTAGAAAAGAAATAGAGTTAGAATAGAATAAACTTCTATCAAATAGCATGTAAAAGGTATATATTAAATTATAAAATTATTTCAGTAATATGCTTTAGTATGCATGTGTATGTTCTGATTTGCAATGTGAGTATACATATTTTCTAGATATATATCTGTATATTTTCATATATATGTGTGTGTGTGTATATATATATATATATGTATACTTTTCCAGAGTGTTTAAGTCAAAGTCACTAGATCATTGCATATATTCAACTCTTGCAAATATTAACAATTTCTTTCAAAGTGGCCACGCCAATATTTTATTTTGACAGTATATAAGTTTTCCAGTTCTTTTTCTGCTTGCCAGCGATTTGAATAGTCAGATAATTTTTGCCAACCTGATGAACAGTGAACTTTATTTAAATTTGCACCTTTCTGATGAATAAACAACTTTTTACGCGTTTATTGACCACAAGCATTGTCTCCTAATAAAATCCCTCGAATTTTTTACAATTATTTTCAAATGCATAAGTTTAATAAAATATATTTTTATATGTTCATATCTATACATTTTTCAAATAAGCATTTATAAAAATTGTCCATGTTTGTAAATGCTCTTTTTAAAAAACATATGTTATATAATATATGGGTATGTGGATACATGCCTATCCATAAACCATGCTGATCATTTACTCTATTCAAATTTCTATTCTTTTTTTTAATTAATTTATTTTTTATTGACGGATAATGACTTTACAGAATTTTGTTGTTTTTCTGTCAAACCTCAACATGAAACAGCCATACATATACATATACAAATCACTATTCTTAATAATATTTTACCTATTTAATGTCTCAGTTCATAAAGAAATGTGCTAAAATATCCAATTATGATTGTGGATATTTGAATTTTTCCTTGTAATTCTGCTCAAATTTTAAAATTTGTTTTTAATTTTCATGTTGAGACATGTACTTGTGTCATTACTATTACTATTACATTACTATTCATCTTTCTATCATTTTCCTGTTATTTTTGAAGTAACTATAATCTTTATTTAATAACAGTTTAGGATTTACTGTTTATTAGTCAATATATTCAATATATGTTACTATGCAATCTCTTGATTATTGACTTATACTCTTATTCATCCTTTTACTGTCAACATTTCTGCATTCTTACTTTTTATGTTTCTTATAAATTGTGTCTCATTTGATAATGGGATTTTGTTCATCCAATAATAAAATCTCTATTTTCTAGATAGGTACACACAATCATTTCATTATTGTGATTCTTGATATATTTGAAATACTACTGTCATTTTAATTTGTATTTTCTATTTTATGTTTTCTTTTCCCTTTCTCCCATTCCTTTCCTACCTTATACTAAGCAAACAAAATTCACTTAATCACTCTCCTCTAGCTTTCTTGTTTTTAAGTTTTAAATTAATTATTTTACAGTTTAGCATCTTTTAGTGGCTTAATGAAAATTAAATAAATATCTCTATCCTTATAACTAGCAAAAGGAGCCCTTCCTCATATATTAGTAAGCTATTTCTAACTTCTGTTATATCTTTCCCAAGCTATTATGATTATAGATTTATAGAGTGCTTATTAGATTTACTACTATGTATATTTTTTAATGCTCATCATTATTTATTGTATGTAACATATTTCTTCTAGAGCAGTTCTTCAGTAAAAGCCTGTGAAGAGTAAAAAGAAAATAGTTTTTCTTTTCTTCCAAATATCTTCATTTGCTCTCAATTTAAAGGATTGTTTTATAGATTCTATGATGTTAGTTCATTTATTCTGGCTGTGACGTGGTATGTGTTATTGCTGATGAAATGCTTACTATCAGTCTGGTTCTTATTATTTTGGAGATAAAACATTTTTTTTCTCTCCAGTAATTTTTAATATAATATCAGTATTCATGATATATCTGATTTCTCATTATGATTCAGTGTGCATCTTCAATTTGAACATGTTACTTTTAATTCTGAGAAATTCTTTTTTTTTTAATTTTATTTTAAAATTTTACATAATTGTATTAGTTTTGCCAAATATCAAAATGAATCCGCCACAGGTATACATGTGTTTCCCATCCTGAACCCTCCTCTCTCCTCTCTCCCCATACCGTCCCTCTGGGTCGTCCCAGTGCACCAGCCCCAAGCATCCAGTAACCTGGCCTGGCAACTCGTTTCATACATGATATTTTACATGTTTCAATGCCATTCTCCCAAATCTTCCCACCCTCTCCCGTTCCCACAGAGTCCATAAGACTGTTCTATAGTCTTCTGAGAAATTCTTGACTATTCCTCTTTGAATAACTTTTCTCTCCATTTTCTCTATTATCCTCTTCTGGAATTTTATTAAATGCATCTTCTAACTTTTCATTATATACACATTTCTATATTTTCTTCAAATGTTTTACTTCTTCATTTCTCTAGTTACCTTCTGAATTATCTTCTCATATTTATAGTTTTCTATTGATTTAATTTTGTGATCAAAATTGTCTATATTTCCTGACCATTTGCTTTTTTAACATCCGTGACTATATTTTCTTATTTTCAGAATGTCTGATTGGTTATTTTACAACATATCTTAAAGTTTTCATATAGCATATTTTCTTTTCAAAATTTAATTTCTTTAAAATACATTTAATCATGTTAAACATGTCTGTTTTATAGTCCTTCAAATTACTCTTTTTGGGGTGTGTGTTGGGCGTTATTTCTATTTCTATGGCTTTACATTTTTTCTTGTTATTTGTGCTGACTAGTGATTGATCCAAGTTTTGTGGGACCTGACATTTGTACAATTTTTAAGGCCTTCTATAAGAAAAAAATACAAAATTACTAATATAGATTTAGAAATTATAGTGAATATTCTTAAATGATGAACAAATTATAAGATTTTTCTTTTTCTTCTGTATTTTCCATGGATATATTTACTGTATTTTTATCTCCTAGAATACACTGAAAAAATATTTACAATGAATTCACTTAGTCTTGTCAATTGTTAACACTTTGCCCCTCAACCCCCATTTCTCTTCTGTTATTCCCATACCTAATGGAAATAAAACCTGAATTTTCACTGGAAAGACTGATGGAGAAACAATGGAAACAGTGACAGACTTTATTTTGGTGGGCTGCAAAATCACTGCAGATGGTGACTGCACCGATGAAATTAAAAGACACTTGCTACTTGAAGGAAAGTTATGACCAACCTAAACAGCATGTTAAAAATCAGAGACATTACTTTGCCGACAAATGTCCATCTAGTCAAAGCTATGGTTTTTCCAGTAGTCGTGTATGGATGTGAGAGTTGGACCATAAAGAAAGCTGAGTGCTGAAGCATTGATGCTTTTGAATCGTGGTGTTGGAGAAGACTCTTGAGAGTCCCTTGAACTGCAATGAGATCCAACCAGTCCATCTCAAAGGAAATCAGTCCCGAACATGCATTGGAAGAACTGATGCCAAAGCAGAAACTCCAATACTTTGGACACCTGATGCAAAGAACAGACTCACTGGAAAAGACCCTGATGCTGGGAAAGATTGAAGGCAGGAGGACAAAGGGAAGACAGAGGATGAGATGGCTGGATGGCATCACTGACTTGATGGACGTGAGTTTGAGCAAACTCTGGGAGTTGGTGATGGATAGGGAATCCTGCATGCTGGAATCCATGGGCTTGCAAGGAGTCGAACACAACTGAGTGGCTGAACTGAACTGAAGTGACCTCATATACCTGGGATACCTGGTTGCACAGAAAGACCAACTGCAATACAAGCTCTGTCCCTACACCTTAAAGTCACAACAAGAAGTGAATTGGTCCAGTGGGCCATGAGAGCATGTCTGGAAGCCATTCTTATGTTGATTCAGTTAGTAATAATTTACCTAGACAAGAAGCTGACTGGGAACCGCATGAGGATATCACAGTAAATGTAAGCTTCTCTTAGGCACATAAAAAAATATTCAAGGTCACTCTACCACCCTTGAATAAAAGAAGAACTGTGATGACCAGGAAATTAAAGTGAAAATAGGCAACAATACAGTTGATTGCCCTTGAGAAATCTTACTTTATTTTTATTTTTTTGGCCACACTGCTTGCAAGATCTTAGTTAAGGTTAAGTTATTCCATCTAACATGAGTGTCATTCTCTTGTCTTGGCTCAATTTTACCTTCCATAAGATTATTTTACTACCTATTTCTTGTTGGGTTTTTCAGGAGATCCTCAAATTGTTCCCTACTCCTAACTAACTGGTTTCCATTGTTTCCCTATCTATTTGCCATGAAGTGATGGGACTGGATGCCCTGATCTTCCTTTTTTGAATGTTGAGTTTTAAGCCAGCTTTTTCACTCTCCTCTTTCACTTTCATCAAGAGGCTCTTCAGTTCTTCTTTGCTTTCTGCCATAAGAGTGGTATTATCTGTATATCTGAGGTTATTGATATTTCTCCCAATAATCTTGATTCCAGCTTGTGCTTTATCCAGCCCAGCACTTTGCAAATTGTACTCTGCATATAAGTTAAATAAGCAGGTCAAAATATAGAGCCTTGATGTACTCCTTTCCCAATTTGGAGCCAGTCCATTGTTCCATGTCCAGTTCTAACTGTTGCTTCTTGACCTGCATGCAGATTTCTCAGGAGGCAGGTCAGGTGGTCTGGTATTCCCATCTCTTTAAGAATTTTCCACAGTTTCTTGTGATCCACATAGTCAAAGGCTTTGGCGTAGTCAAAAAAGTAGAAGTGGATGTTTTTCTGGAACGCTCTTGCTTTTTCTATGATCCAATGGATGTTGGAAATTTGATCTCTGGTTCCTCTGCCTTTTATAAATTCATCTTATACATCTGAAAATTCATGGTTCGTGTACTGTTGAAGCCTAGCTTGGAGAATTTTGAACATTATTTTGCTAGAATGTGAGATGAGTGCAATTGTGTGGTAGTTTGAATATTCTTTTTCATTCCTTTTCTTTGGGATTGGAATGAAAACTGACCTTTTCCAGTCCTGTGGCCATTGCTGAGTTTTCCAAATTTGCTGGCATATAAAGTGCAGCCACTTTCACAGGATCATATTTTAGGATTTGAAATAGCTCAACTGGAATCCTATCACCTCCACTAGCTTTGTCCATAGTAATGCTTCCTAAGGCCCACTTGACTTCCCATTCCAGAATATCTGGCTCTAGGTGAGTGATCATACCATCATGGTTATCAGGGTCATGAAGACTAACCTGACTAACCTAATAGTTCACTATTACCCATGTATTCTGCCACTTTATTATTCAAAAGGCTTTCCAGATTGATTGATGTTAACATATATAAGATTTCTGTTTAAGTACATTTTCTGCAATTGAACCTGTGCTCCCTGGAGTGGAAGCATGGAGCCCTAACCGCTAGATGGCCAGGGAATTCCCAAGAAATTTTACTTTAAAATTTTATGAAGACGTATGTGGCCATGAAAACATATTACCAAGGCCTATTAAAATGCATATGCAACTAAGGAGCTTTGAAACTGAAGCTTCATGTAAAAGTTGCTTCTTCTGACTTTCCCCCATGGTGGTTTATGACATATTTTTTCATTTTTAACTGGGAATTCATCTTCAGTAGAATTTTGATTAAAAAAAAATGAAGTGTTTGTGCACTCCCCTGTTTCTCTTCATTACACTCTTAGCACGTGTATCCATGTTCAGTCTCGTCTGACTCTTTGCGACTCCATGGACTGTGTAGCCCACCGGGTTCCACTTTTCATGGAATTTTTCAGACAAGAATACTGGAATGGTTTGCCATTTGCTCCTCCAGGAGATCTTCCTGACCCGGGGATTGAACCCACATTTCTTGTGTCTCTTACAGGCAGCCTCCTTACCAACAGCACACCTGGGCTAGTTTGTTAATATTTTCTTACACAGACAGCATATCGAAATATTCTTCTGAAAGCCTCGAGGTTGCCCACTGAAGTCCCCTGAATAAGTTCTTGTTTTCCTTTCTCTGATTAACATTTCCACATTGTTTAGGTTGTGTTCATTTCTATCTCACATGTTGACCAGGAGCAGGGCTTTAGTTCTTATTTTTCCACATGGAGCCTGGCTCTCATGGAAAGTTTTATAGATACGTCTATGGATCAGTGAGTGGGTGTATACACAGTAGGAAGATGAGAGAATGTTGAGCACCTGGGCCTTCTGCCGGGAGTTGGTCCTGATCATACCAGCTCTTGGATATGTCATTTGTCTCCATGTGAGCTTTGGAACCTTAGCTTCTACCCAGATGATCAGCATCTGGTCTGAAGCCCTGATGGATCTCTGCAGTGTGAATCTTAACCCTCTAGCTTTCCTTTTTCTCTTTCTTCTTTATGCAAATTTCTTTTGCTTCTTTTTGAAATTGTTAATATAGTTAAAATCAACCTCTAGTAAATGTCACGCATTTGTATCTTTTTTGTGTGTAAGGGTGTCTGTTGGGATCAGTTTGTCCCACCATACTGCGGGAGGCAATGCCTTTTTTCTTTACCATTGCTCCATCTTGCGTCTTCTAACTCACTAGGCTACAGCCACATGCATATGTGCATGCTCAGCCACTCATTGTGTCACACTGACCTTCAATTTCTTTAATTCACCCTACTCCCTCCTGGCTCCCAATCCTGACCATTTCCCTCACAGGAAATACTTCATTAACTTCTAATTGTCCTATTAATCTGAGTTCAAATGTCACCTCCTCAGGGAAGCTGCTGCTCCACACCAGGGCTCTTAGTAACACGTTTCTATTTTACCATGCACTTTTTCTGCCATGGCACTTGTCATCATTTACAGTGATATATTTCAGCTACTAGTATGTCATTCCCACTAAAATATGCACTATGGTTTAGGGGGTTGATCTTTCCTTTGGTGGGGGACTGGGGAAATCGGAGTGGTGACTAGAACTCATGACAGAACAAAAACACTCAACTGGCTATGTTAAGAGTTCTGCCAGTTCAGACTCTGCACCTTCAATCAGAATACACAGGCTACCCTACTAATTTTTTGTTTGTTTGTCTTTTAGGAATCTACTATAGTTTTGCTTGTACCTGTGTAACTGTGCTAAGATAACCAACATTTTTCATCACCAAATAACTCTTCGGGGAAGTGATAATACAAAACATTTTTCAAGTTGACTATATGTTTTATATGCATTATCTTATTTAATTTTCATAAACAATCTTAAAGACGGGGGAATACTTAAATTCTGTTTCTTGTTGCTAAGAGCATTGGCTAATACAACCTGTAAAATGTGAAATTCTGGATGGTGGAATTACTATATTTCACATATACTGACATTGTTATTCATATCACCAGTCTGATGAGTTTGCTAGAAAGAAAAGGAATATGTAGCATCCTCTGCTGGAAGCCAGGAATATTGGAGATATCTCCATGAGTTACAAGATGAGGCATAGCATATTTTTTTTAAGATGAATGATGCATTTGAATTTTATTTATTTAATTTATGATTTATTTATTTTTGGCTGCATCAGGGCTTTGTTGCTGTGCACAGGCTTTCTCTAGTTATGGTAAGCAGGGGCTGTTCTTTGCTGTGCATAGGCTTTCTCTAGTTACGATGAATGGGGGTTACTCTTCTTTGCTGTGCATGGACTTCTCACTGCAGTGTCTTCTCTTGTTATGGAGCATGGGTTTTAAGTGTGTGGGCTTCAGTCGTTGCAGCTCACAGGCTCCAGAGTTCGGGCTCAGTAGCTGAGGCATGTGGGCTTAGTTACTCCAAGGCATGTGGAATCTTCCCGCACCAGGGATCAAACCTGTGTCCCAAGCATAAGCCAGCAGATTCTTAGCCATGTACTACCAGAGAAGTCCCACATTTTCTTTAAAAAGAAAGTTTTACACTTACTTGTTTTAAAACATGTGTCAGCTTTTGAGGGCAACTGGATTTAGATGGCTTGGGTGGTTATATACTGTGAGCTCAATAGTTTTAGATTTCACAAACTAGTAAAATTGCAAGCAACACGCTAAAATGAACATCTATTATCAGTGCTACTTCATTTTAAAAAAATCTTGTTTTAAACACCAAAAAAAGGAAGGGAAAGCATAATTTCAGAATAAAACAGTAATTTGAATGCATTTTTTTTCCTAAAAAATTGACTTCATTTTCTTTATTTTTCTTATTTTACCCCAGTCTGGTAAAAACTTCATCAAGAACTAATATTTAGGAACCAGGCACATTGAAAAGGAAGTTGAACCCCCTGTGGCTCAGACAGAGGATCTTAAAGGTTAAATGAGCCATTCCTATTGGAGCCATTCCTATTGAAGATCAATCAGAAAAGATGAATCATTTCTGGGTTTATAATGGGATTTGATTTGCACAGAGCTTTTCAGGAATGCACTATGCAAAGAGAGGTGCAGCTGCATCTTCTTCATGTGTATCCCTATGGGCACTGGAGGAGCACAGATGTGTAGATCCCTGAGTCTGTAGTAGCAAACAGTGTGCCTTCCTTAATTCCTTCTCAGGAAAACTGGCCACGAGTGCCATGTTATCACCTTCTCCTTACAAACCTCTGAATTCTAGATGTACAACATTGAGTGCCACCCAGCACTTTTTAATGTTTTCTTCACAGCCGGCTATTTTCAGCTTCATTCTTCACATTTGTTTTAGTTCTCAGACATGTCAACATATTCCCTTCAGCACTACATATCATGATAAAAATACTCAGAATTAAAATCCCCATGCCAAATCATAATGCCACACTTGGAAATAAATGTGTCTTGACTGGTTAACCTATTTCCAGCTAGATTCTAAAATCATTATCTTCACATCCCAATTTCCTCATTTGGTTTCAGAGTGCTTTGTTCTCTGACCTTGTTGTGAATAAAATGACTGTTTCACATATGTTCCCTTCTTCTTTGAGAAGAGAAGCATTGCTACATTGTGAGCGTCACAGTATACAGACAACGAAGGGAAGGGGGCATCACTTTCTCTGGGGCACAACCTTTCCCCAGTATGTCATGGAGTGACATTTATTTTTACAGGTCTGGAGAGTAGCTTTTCCCTCATAACATTGAATGGTTTCAGTGCATCTGAATAATACAAATTTCAGAGGAAGAAAATGTGATGTACAATGTTATCAATGCCATTCATCCTCAGCAGAGTGAGTACTGCTACAGGGCCCACCAAAAAGCCAGTCCACAGGGATAAGAACAACTTTTGCACACTGTCCTCCTAGCCTCAGAATTCTCTAAGAGGTAATGAGCGTGGAAAACTCTTGGTTATGTGGGGACGAAACAACAAGTGCTGCAGTCTGGTGAAAAACACATTTTTCATCCAGAAATTTTGTGATATTTTGGAGGGTTTACTCCCTTTTGTTTTCCTAAGAATACCTCTTCATCAGCTCTTTGAAAATAATCTAAGCTAAGAAAAATATGTATTTTCATTAAAAAAGTGTATCTCTTCCTGTTGTCTATTTCTATATACTGCGCTGTTGTATTTCCTGGTGGTTCAGTGGTAAAGAATCCTCCTGCAATACAGGAGACACAAGAGACATGAGTTCGATCCCTGGGTAGGGAAGATCCCCTGAAGAAGGAAATGGTAACCCACTCCAGTGTTCTTGCCTGTAAAATCTCATGGTCAAAGGAGCCTGAAGGGTTACTGTCTATGGGTTGCAAGTTGGACATGACTTAGTAACTAAACTGCCATTACCACTGTTGTTACTAGGGAAGAGATTTGTGTCATGAATGCAATAGTCTCATAACAACCTCCTGGGACAATAACTGCATGGCTGAAAGTTTTATTACCCCTCCATATGTGTATATATGTGTGTGTGTGGGGGGTGCAGACACACAATATATCATTTATATTATAAAATAAATATAACATCAAAATCTCTGTATGTATAATATATATGTGTAATATATATATATACATATTTATTTAGTATATGTGTATATATACCTATACACATATATAATCATTAAATGTCTTTATAAGCTTGAAATTTTTCATAAAATAAGCAATGACCTTTGCCTTCAGATCCAAGTCAAATTTTACTAACAGCCCTCTGGCCACTTGTTTACTCCCTCCCTCAGAGTATATAACTTTTTTGAGTTATTTTCTTACAATTTATGTTTATGGATCTAGTTTCCTACAGGCCTTTGGAGGAAAAATGTTAAATGAAAAATTATTTATCTTTTTCTAATTACAATACATCACATTCACTTTATACAGATATTTTACATGCAAAGTTATACTAATATTTATATATAAAATGAGACTAACATAAATTTGGGGGAAAAAGTAGTTATTTTTGAAAATGCTGAGATTCTGCAGGATTCCAATCTTGTGTCCATGTTCAAAATAAACATGAAAGCCTATTTCATATTAGGCCCATGTATTTGAGGGTGAAGTAAGCATGAAGGTCCAGCTAAAGTTATATTAATGATGATTCTCCCAGATGGTCCACTGGAGAACTGATTTGGAAGGTAATATTTCAGATTATCTCTTATAACCAAATGTCAGGGAGTTGGAAATATTTGATAAAGAGCAGGAGATTGATACAGCTTTCCAGGTGGCACAGTGATAAAGAATCCATCTGCCAATACAGGAAGTACAAGAGATGCAGGTTCAATCCCGGCTAGAAACTGGTGACCCATTATTCTTGCCTGGAAAATTACATGGACAGAGGAGCCTGGTGGGCTACAGACCGTGGGGTCACAGTCAGATACAACTGAGCACACCAAAGAGCAACAACAAGGAGGTCCCTAACTTTGGACTTTTTAATTAGGTATTCATGCTCTGATCTATGTTTATAGAAACATATAAAAAATTCCTAGTCTAATTGCAGGATATGGAAAAGTCAAGATACATTTATAATTAAGAATGCTTGCTCAGTCTCTCAGTCATGTCTGACTCTTTGTGACTCCATGGACTGTAGCCTGCCAGGCTTCTCTGCCCGTGGAATTTCCCAGGCAAGAATACTGGAGTGGGTTGCCATTTTCTCCGGCAGATCTTCCCAACCCAGGGATTGAACCCGTGTCTCCAGTGGCTCCTGCATTGGCAGGCAGATTCTTAACCACTGAGTCATGTGGGAAGCACATAATTCCGAGAAGTCCTGGAAAACTTCTCTAACTAAAGGGTGCTGAATTCCCTGGTGAGTGTAGGGAAGGATGATCCCATCTCAGTCTATAAAGAGTAGTAAGTAGCTAGGAGCAAATGAGACTGCCAGCATTCATTACAGCTCTTTAGGGGTAACTACCTTTCATAGTAGATATTAATACTCTCATTTTCCAATGAGAAAATTGAAATCTGGAAAAGACATATTTATTGTAAAGTAGAGGCAGAATTTGAGTCCAGGTTAGAGTCACCCTAAAATTCATACTACCTCTTCTTTTTATTGATTTTCAATATGCCGGACTCTCTACTTAAAAAGGCAAGTTAATGCCATAATTCGTTTACTGAACTATTCATCTATGTGTGATTTTGAATATGCTATATGGTGCTATTACTGCACTCAATGGCTATTACAGACATATAGATATGCTAAGCATGTTGCAAAAGAAATAATAAAGAAATAAATTTACAAGGTGCACGCTGTACTTTGATGATGCCAATTTGTTTTCTTTCCCAAAAGCTGCTAATGTCACTGTCTCCTCTACTGCCAGAGGCATTTCTGTATAACCTGTCTGCTGCCGTGCTCATTTAGAAAAGGAAACATATTAGTATAGCAGGGTAGAAGTTTCACCCCCCTCTCTTCCCCAGTGAGCTCCATTTCAAAAAGCTGTTTGTTTTGTCCTAATTGTAATTAAATGAGTCTTTGTCATCCATCAGTGTATACATTTCACAATCTGAAGCTGATACCTCATATTCATCTTAGGCATAGTAGTGGCACCAAAAGACACACATAATAACTCTGCTTAAAGTTGAGTTGGTTCACTCAAGGAAGGGGCAGCACATGTAGAAATCATTTGCCTAGTCTTTGTCTCACAAGAACTTCCACAAATGTAAGGCTCCTATCTTCCAGCTCTGATACAAACCCCGTGAAGGAAATAAACAACCTACCTTGGAAACATACAGCTTTGGGATATAAACTGAGAGGATCGAGCTCTACAATGCAAATGGCAGCAAGGCAAGAGGTGCTGGCCCCACAGAATTCCTTGATCCCTGACTCATAAGCTCTAGATATTTGAACCTAACTCACAACTAAATTTAAGATTAGTTCTATTAAGATGTGACTTTATAAAATTGGGGGGAAATGAAGAGAAGGAAGGAAATGGTATGTGTGGATGGCCCCATGTATGCCACGCTCTGTACTGAGCATACTGCATATATTGTCCTACTGAGTCCTCAAAACTCTGTTAGGAAAGTACTAATTGATTTGTTTTTATTATTCAGAACTTAAAAAATTGGCCAAGGTCACAAGTCATGGCAAATCCATGGTTCCAACTGAGGTGTCATTCAACCTGCTTTTTCCTGTATCTGGTAGGCAGGTAATATGCAATGGAGAAGGCAAAACATGTGCTCAAGAAATCCCCCCATCACATCCATCCTATTCTCCTAAAGTAAAATTTTCCTGCCACTTGATCATTTCAACCTTTACCAAGCTGACCCAACTTTTGGCTTCTGTTTCTAGGTTTCTTTAATTCTGAAAATTCACTCACTAATCACTGAACTGGGAAATTAATTATAATCAAATGTTTTCCAGGTGCTCAATAGAGGCAAGAACCTCCAACTACTGCTCTTAGCATGTTAACAAGTACAACAGGGAGGATACTTGAATCAGTTGCCCAGCCCTTATTCTTGACTGGGCCTCTGTCTCAAGCCAGCTGTCCTACCACAGTGATGAACTAGATGATGGGGAAATTGACGAGGCACGTTCTCTTGCCCCCTGGCAACTGAGGTCAAAGCAGGCCCTTTTCTAAGCCTGCCCACATGATGGTGTTCTTTTAATTATTCAGGACCAAAGTTCATCATTCAAGAAGTTACCCTCAGGTATAATCACTATAATAGAAAATCAGCAAAAATGAAGGGACCCTAAGGAGCAATTTTCATTCCAGGATCTGTTAAAAATAGGAAGAAAAAAAAAACTTTCTCTGTTTCTGAAAATGATTTTTAGGAAAAGTCACCACCACTGTAGTTACTGTTAGCATTGGAGGAAGTCCTAATTCCAACTGATTCCAGTCTTCTTGTCTCTGGCTTAAGGTTTCTAAGCAAAGAAATGCAATTACAAAAGCACTTTTTAAAATGCTAGTTTTGGTGCAGGGCTATCTGGGCTGTCCCTTCCAGCCTACAGGCTTGCCAAGATGATACACGTTTATTTTCACTGCTGTAGTCTTAGTCTCCTCTGTTCTCTTGTCTGTCTGAAATTTACTGATCCCTTTTTCATTGACTATTTTAAAAAGTGGCTGTCTCCCTGTGAATGTTAACAAGATTTTTTCTTCATTTTAAATTCTCTCTTACTACCTCCCTACCCTCAAAACAATTCTGGACTACACGTTACTCTTACAAGTTTTACCTACAGAGCTGTGGATCGAATCGTAGGGCCCCCGAATTCCAAAAACACTAAGACTATGATTGGGAAGCCTTATAACCCTGAAACTTGCTGGGGTAAATGTTGGCATTACTATTGTTCCATTGTAGTTCAGTAAGAAATTAGTCTACATGTATGATTTTATCCTTTTCAGAAAGTTCTGGTGGAGGGGAAGGAGTGGTGGAAATCTACTATCCCAGATCATTATAGAAATGGAGAGAACTAATGTGTACTTCAAACATCAGTGCTTAGCTTTTCATAGTAAGCATTCTCAATAGGCAATATTAGTTTAATGTATGCTTTATTTATTTTTTTTCTGCACCATATTTTTGTTCTCAAAGGTATGTGTTTAAAAAAAAACAAACAATGATACCCAAGAATCTATTTGGTTATGACTCCTTCCTTAAAATTCCCCAAAAGCTTGAGAAAAGTATCTTGGGGAAATTACTATGTGTCTGGAACTTTGCCAATGATAAGGGCCCAGAAATGAAAAGACGTGGCCCACAGCTATATGAGAAAGAGACTGGAAAAGATATGATATTTTGTACTGACACCATATTAGCACATTTCAAAATATAACTGTTGTTAAACAAAGTATTGAGAGATCAGAAAAAGCTTCACAGAATGTATCTTATATGATAAAATATGATATATGTGAATTGGGGCTAAAGTCCAGGAAGATACTATGTTGGATAATCACAAGGAAGATTCTGGAGTGGATTCTCTGGAGAGAAAAAACACAAAGAGGGTATTGGAAACAATCAAAATACAAGGCAACTGCCTTCTGCCCTAAGGAATAGTTGGTGTTTAGAAACATGTAGTTACAGGGTGAGATAGCAGTTTAAATAGATAGCATTGCTTGCATAAATTGGGCTTCCTTGAAGTCAGGGGAGAGAGAGGTATTGATATCTGCCTGAGCAGAGTGGTAATGTTTTCAGCTTGGCTCCAGATGTGTACTGGCTTGAACAAGCTTAGAGAAAATGTTGAATGTCAGGGTGTTTAGAATGGAGGGTGTGAAAGCAACGTTAAAGTGGTCGATTATAGTATCTGGTTTGGGAACGGAAACAAGAGTGGTCAGATGGGGATTATTGGTGTGGACAAAGTAGTAATTTGGGTGCTGCTAATGGTCACAGCAGAGTGTGAGGTTATAGGAGAGTAAAAAGGAAAGTAAAGAGGGCAGGAAAGATAACAGATTATTATGTGCATCACACTACAGAGTTTCCTCTGCTATGATTCTAAGACAGTAGTTAGAGCATGTAAATTCAGAGATCTTGAAATTAAAGAAATCCAAGCGAGAACACTGCTTCAGTACTTCATCTGTGGCTTCCACCTATAATCTCAGTGTCAGGAGTTACTCACTAGCAGTAATCACTCTTCCCCTTGAGTCTCAGTTTGGTCTAAAGATCCTTCTCAGCCCAGCTATGCAGTCAGCCATTAACTGTTTATTGATATTGATATGAAAGAAAAAATCCCATTGCTCTCCCTGCTTAAGTACCAATTCATTGAAGTTGGAATGTGAGATGAACCCCCTTTGCTGTCTCTGACTTCAGGTGCTGCCTCTGCAGGAAGGACCTATTTATTTTCATTTCCTATTGCATTTTCTTTTGCAATCATTATTTGTGACAAAAGAATATACTCCTAACCTGTTTTTTTACTGGTGCCAAAGTTTTCACCTCTGAAACTGACCGTTATTATAATATGGGGTCCTTTTAGGCTCTCATTTTAGGCAGAGTTGCCCAAGGAGTTTATGCAACTTGTTTCCGAAAGTGGATAGTAAGCTTCAGAAAGAAGTTCTATTTATTTTATAATCTCCTCAGTGACTAGCCTCATTCAGAGTACACAGCAGGTACAAAATAAATACTCGTTGACTTAGTTGAATTTCAAACCTTTCATATGAGCCATTACAATTTAGCTAAAGAATGTATAGGCTTTAGAAGAGCTAATTAGAGCAAATAATTCTACTGACCCTATGCTGGTTCTGAGGTACTTAGTGATAATAATACTGTTTTTGCAAGATGGATATTTTACTGTTTAGCCTGTCTGGTTTGAGAGGCTCACTGTTTTATGGTCTGTGTGTGGTGATCATTTGGATGTAATGATCAAATGGGGGTTGCCCAAATTGATCGTTATAATAGGATTCCACTGTAATTACATTTCCATAAATGATACTCAAATTCACTAGGGAAATCAACAACCCCTTGGTGTGCCTACTTCCAGCACTGATTACAAGTTCAGGTTCTATAGCACTTTCTAAACAAAAGGTAATTAAAATTTTACAGCCCATAGTTATGCCAAAATGAAAAGGCAGCTTTTTGTTCTAGATTCAAAAGTGCTGCTGTTTGTAGACATCAGAAGACAATTCAATTTAGAACAGGCAGATTTTGGATCTTACTCAAATTAATACATACATATTATTGAGACAATAGAGAGCAAGCGTGTCGGAGTCAGGCAGTCATGAATTCAAATCCTAGCTTTGTTATTTCTATATCTATCTGGATAACTTGATCTCTTTGAGTTTCAGTTTCCTCTTTTTTTTTTTTTAATTTAATTTTATTTTATTTTTAAACTTTACATAATTGTATTAGTTTTGCCAAATATCAAAATGAATCCGCCACAGGTATACATGTGTTCCCCATCCTGAACCCTCCTCCCTCCTCCCTCCCCATTCCATCCCTCTGGGTCATCCCAGTGCACCAGCCCCAAGCATCCAGTATCGTGCATCGAACCTGGACTGGCAACTTGTTTCATACATGATATTTTACATGTTTCAACTTTAGAGTAGGGATGATGCAGTTTCTGCCTCATTAGCTTTTGGAGACCATTAAATGACCTCTTTTCTGGGACGTGCTGACCACAGTGCTGGCTGGGCATGTTAGTAAGTATTCAACACACCTTACTGTAATTGTCATTTAGATTTTCTTTTTAAATCCAGCCATCTTTTCCCTTTCACCACGGTTTCCAGTGAAACCATGAAAAACAACATATTTGTTTCTTTTACCATAGCAGTAATTGAATATTTCCAACACCATATACCTTAATATCTGGCATTCTCAGCTTATTAACTCCTCTCTTCTAGAATTCTCTGACTCAGCATCCATGTCTAAGACATAAGTATGTGTGTACTGTTGTGTCTGACTCTTTGTGACACCCATGGACTATAGCCTGCCAGGCTTCTCTGTTCATGGGGATTCTCCAGGCAAGAGTACTGGAGTGGTTTGCCATTTCTTTCTCCAGGGGATCTTCCCAATCCAGGGATCAAACCTGTGTCTCTTGCGTCTCCTGCATTGGCAGGCAGATTTTTTACCACTAGCGCCACCTGACCTATTTGTGTCCATTTCCAGGCAGGGATTTTTGTGTTTTATCAGATTAATTAACATTCCATTGAGTTTATTGTCTTAAAGCATCCTATCACTCTAAGTATGCAGTAGGTCACAAGATGGTTCCAAACATGCATTCCTGAAGTGGATTCCCACAAAGGGTGCAGGAGGAGGCATCTTCACATCAATCTAAATACCATTATGCCATCAAAATAACATTTAAAATAACACACCAGCTTTTGAGCCCTTTCTAAATGCTAGGAAAACTTCTAAAGCATTGCATTTTAGTTCAGAAATTACTCAACTCAGCAGAAATTTAGCCAACAAAAATCATCCTCTCTAAAAAGAAACAAACTGAAAAAGAATGTATCATCCTTTGCCACCCAAGTAGTCTGTACCCTGTCATCAAAATTTATTGGTGAGTTGTGTTATAAAGTTCAAGTGTCAGTAAAACCATTTATCAGGATACAAAAAGAATGGACTTGACAATGCTCAAAGCAGCCACTTTTTTGTTCTTAAGAAGCATATTCAAAAATGAACTTGTTCTAATAGTCCTCAAGCTTCAGAAAAATTAAAAGCCCCTATC
The DNA here is from genome assembly GCF_029407905.1 of Bubalus kerabau. NCBI lineage: Eukaryota > Metazoa > Chordata > Mammalia > Artiodactyla > Bovidae > Bubalus > Bubalus kerabau. Next base: position 61,652,009 of record NC_073629.1, on the reverse strand, counting down.
CAGACCAACCTCCTAGTTTTCATTCTTCTTTTAAATTATTATTTCTTGATTAGTTTAACAATAAGAGACACGAGAACAATGGCCCCTCTAACTGTGGGGCTCATAACAAGTTATGTTACAGGGACACAATCCTTAGGTTAGTTTGTTAAATGGGAAGAACTGCATGGGCAGACATTTTGTACAGAAGGAGAACCTATTCTAACATTTCCATTGCTCACATTTTTCTTTTTTATAATATACTTCCTTTCTCCTGAGTTTATTCCTTTAAGTGCCTTCCTAGCCCTTGGGATTTTTATTTTTGACTTCCTTATAATCTTTATTTTTGTTACTCTTCCCAGTAATTCTTTCATTATGTATTTTATTTACTTTTATAAAACTATTTTTGGGGGCTGCACCATGGAGCATTTGGGATCTTAGTTCCTTGAGCAGGAATTAAACCTTGCCCCCTGCAGTGGAAGTGCAGAGTCTTAACCACTGGGTCACCAGGGAGGTACCTTTATAAAACTATTATTCAATATTAGTATATTTTTGTTTATGACCTCTCCATTTTATCATGAATAGAATACAAAATGATCAGCCCAAAGACTAAATTCTACAATCTAGAACATAGCTCAGTATTTAGTGCTTATTGACTGCTTTCTCTGTCCCATGCTTTGTGCTAAGTATTGAAATTGCAGTAGATCAAGAAGGATGAAATCATTAAAAAATATTGCAGGCAAGTATAAGTCAAACTGTGCTACTTCCTTTAATCACATTTTTAAAATGTATAAATTTTCTTATGGTCCAGCTATTTATAGCTATTGCCACTGAACAAACATCAAGATAAATATCAGATTTGTTCTTTGGAGTCCAGTATAAATCACAGTTGCTGAGCTCTCTATAAATTCTCCAACATATTTTTGCTGATATTATCTGCTTAAGGTGACCATCTGAAGCCATCCACCAGCCAGTCAATATAGCTAATACCAAAGTATTTGATCACAACATATTTATAGCATATGAATTTCATATATATTATATATTACAGTACAATGTAAGGTGCATTACAACAAATTTAAATTTTTTTTAACTTAATTGATTGAAATTAATTTACATAGTTATGAACTATTTTTTTTTCACTGTCAAAAACATCTGGAAAAGTTGTTAAATTTTCTAGCTAATTCTTCATGCTACCCCCGCCTCAACTATTCTCATCCCTAGCCCACACCTAGGCTTTTTTCCACACCTGAGTCAAATTTTATGCTGTTTTCTTGGTCTTTGCTTGGGCTTATCATCATATAGGGCCTTTGCTCTTTATTGATTCAACCCAGGCTTTCAAAATAAAACACAGATGGGAAATGGGAACTTAAAAACTTGCTCTTGACCCTTTGTCTCTCTCCCAATTTCCTGCTGAGATTATCATTATTAGTTCATGGAAGAAGCCCTGGAACATCTGGATATCCAGGCTTAATTTAGAAGGTACCTGAAGGTGTATAATGGTTTAAACAATGTGATTAACCAAGGTGGTGGAGACAATTAAGAACTAGGCAATTTGGAAATATGCTCTACCTTTCCTTCACACTGAGGGGGAGGGCAATGAGTACAATGACAGAGAGTGCAAATCTAGGGGACTGCTCTGATCAGTGAGTGATGCTTACCTTCAGAAAAAAACTAACATGATTGTTCTGAAAGTGAAGTCGCCCAGTCATGTCCAACTCTTTGTGACCCCATGGACTGTAGCCTACCACGCTCCTCTGTCCATGGGATTTTCCAGGCAAGAATACTGGAGTGGGTTGCCATTGCCTTCTCCAAGATACCAGAGGCAGCACAAGCATTTTCTGTAGTGCTGGACTGAGGACAGCCTGTCTTCACTTGCACCTGAAAAACAGGGAGCTTCACCACATGACTTAAAAGAGAGTTCCCTGGTTTACAATTCATTTGATTTACAGTTCATTTGACTCACTGTAAAACAAATTCACTTCTTTATCTTCATTGACTTCCAGACCAACAGTGCTTGAAAGGCATCCACCATGGGCCAATCCAAGCATGACCAGCCAAGGAGCCATCACAATTAATTTAAGTTGATACAATTAGATCATAAGTCAAAGAAAAAGCTTGGTGGTTCTGTGCAAGAGCAGTATGGAATGACAAATAAAGAAACAGAGAAAACAGAAGAAAAAAGAAAACTGAATACAACTATAATGAAATCTTTTGAAGAGATACTATTAAAACTTAAAATGTATTTCTGAAATGAAATAAGACATATTATTTTATTTTAAAATTTAAGAGAGAGATTAACAAAATAATATAGTTCAGAAACAATTTAGTCTTCATTTATTTACTTGCGTGTTTAATACATGCATTATGCAGAATCTATTGTGTAGTAGGCATAGTGTATTTAACAGGATATAAGATAGACGTTCCTGTCCTTAACAAACTTATATTTGAGTGAGAGAGAGAGAAAGCAAACAAGAGGCCACAATATAAGAGAATGATAGATTGTGTGAAGTGCCAGGAAGACAATGAGAACATTGCAAAGATAGGAAACAAATAGGAGGGGAGAGTATGGACTACTTTATATAGTGTTGTAGGTAAATCCTGTCTATGGAGGAGCTGGCACAGTTCCAAAGAGTTCAAGTAATTTAGCAAATGACTATCATTTTAATTACAGTGAACTATGCCTACAAGACTCAGCTGGTACAGGAAGAATCTCAAACGCCCTATGAAGTCTCAGTGAGCTTGTGAGGTTAGAACATAATGGACACAAGAAGAGTGATCAAGATGAAGGAGGAGAGATAGTCAGAGACCTATAAATTGTGTATGAATTCAACTTTGGCACTATAAGAAAAGTAGGAAAGAGGTTGGATCACTACATGGTAATATTTTAATTATAAAAAGATGATTCTGGCAACTATCTGGAGAATATGTGTAGGGACCCCTGGTGCAGGAACAGAAGTGGGCAGGATAATTAGGAAGCTATTGTGTCATACAACATGTGTGTGATGGTGCTGGATTGAACATGCCTATGGCCACAGAGATAGTAATAGAAGGGTGAATTTAAGATATATTTTGAAATAAAACCAATTATACATACTGATATAGTTGGAGAGGGAAATACAGGACTCAAAGGTTATTCTTAGGAGTTTGGTTTAAAAAATTGACTATGTGGTAGTCTAAAGGTCCATATAGTCAAGGCTATGGTCTTCCCAGTGGTCACATATGGTTGTGAGAGCTGGACCGTAAAGAAGGCAGAACGCCAAAGAATTGATGCCTTCGAACTGTGGTGCTGGAGAAGACTCTTGAAAGCCTCTTGGACAGCAAAGAGATTAAACCAGTCAAACTGAAGGGAGATCAACCCAGAATATTCACTAGAATGACTGATGCTGAAGTTCAAGCTCCAGTATTTTGGTCATCTGATGGGAACAGATGACTCATTGGAAAGGTCTCTGATGCTGGGAAAGACTGAGGACAGAAGGAGGAGAGGGTGTCAGAGGATGAGATGGCTGAACAAGCAACACTGATGAAATGAACGTGAACTTGGGCAAACAAACTCCAGGAGGTGGTAAGGGACACGGAGTCCTGGTGTGCTGCAGTCCATGGGGTTGCAAAGAATCGGATGTGACTGGGTGACTGAATAGCAACAAAATGTGGTAGTGACATTTAATGAGATCAGAAACACTAGGAAAAGTACACATTTGATGGAGAGGGGCAAGATCAAGGCTTCAGTCCTAACCATGTTAAGGTTGAGAAGCAATTGAGATATTGAAATGGAGATACTGAATGGGCAGATATGAGTCTAGGATGCAAAGGGAGTAAGTGGGTAGAGATACAAATTTAGGAGTTACCAGCACTTTCACTTTCCAATTTCATGCATTGGAGAAGGAAATGGCAACCCACTCCAGTGTTCTTGCCTGGAGAATCCCAGGGACGGGGGAGCCTGGTGGGCTGCCGTCTATGGGGTCACACAGAGTCGGACACGACTGAAGCGACTTAGCAGCAGCAGCAGCAGCATGTTGATAAATATTTCAAGTCAAGGAATGGATAAAATGAGTCAGAGAGAGAGTACAGACACATTGTGAAGATAGTTTTGATGTGAAAGGGAGCAGACAACTGGGCAAGAGTCAGGGCATCCTGTAGCATCAAGTGAGATTGCCTTCTATTTTTAAAATTACAATATTAAAGTCTATTTATTGAATGATATGGGTCAGGCACTATGCCAATTGCTTCAAATAGATAAATTATTTACTCTTAACAATACCAAGAGGTTATTACTAGTATATCCCCCATTAGATGATAAAAGAGATTTATAGCAAATTTAATCAAATTGTTCAGGATAGAAGACAGGGAATTGGCAGAAATAAGCTTTGAATTTCCACAGTTTGACTCCATAACTGCCATGTTGTATTATCTTCCACCGTAACATGTTTATATGCTAATATAAGTGGAAAAACAGAGACAAGGAATAGCTTTGAAGAAGGTATTAATATCTGTAGCACAAATAGAATAAATCACCATTGCAATAGGGACAAAGGCCAAAAAAAAAAAAAAATGGGTGTCAGCAAACCAATTTCATACTAGGAAGATAAAGAAGACTTCTCTGATAGATCTTGTACTCAGAGAAGTATGGTGAGTTCCCCTTATTAAAACCAAAGAGGGAAGGGATATGACAGTTTTAAAGAAAGACAACATTTTAGGAAATAGTTGTATTGGATAATAGTTATCTCAGATCAAATTGAAGAAATAAGCAACTTTGCAGAAGAAATTTACAAAGAAAAGGAAATTATGAGCTAAATAACGTGAGATATGGAAGAATGGTCTGGGATACCTAATGAAAAGTATAATTACTAAAAGACAAAGGGAACAGATGAAAAATAATGAACAAAGCAGTGAATATCAGTTCACTGAACTGAGTGAAAAAACTTGAAATTTCAGAAAGGACCACTGAGTTCCAGGAATAATTAATAAGATTCACATACATATTGTGGCAAAAATTTAGAAACTATGAAGTTATAGAAAAAAAAAAAAAGAGTTAAATGTCTTCTAACCTCCATAAGCCCGATGGAAGTCAGAAGATAATGGAATACTGTTTTCAAAATGTTCATAAGAGAAATAATAATTAGCCTACAATTGTGAATCCAACAAAAATATCTATCATTCAGTATTGAAGATAAATAGGGAAATGTTCAGAGAAAAATAAGAATGCAAGAATGTTTACAACCCACAGAAGTTCATGGGAGGAAATTTCTGAACAAGGAAGCAAATGAAACCAGAAGAGAAGTGTGGCAGAGACAGTCCCATGTGTTCACCAGCCTATTTCCTCTGTGTGGTGATTGCCGTCAGCTGGAGGCCATACTGCAGGTTCTGACTAATGAGCCATAAAAGGGAGGGACATGTAATCCCAAAGCAGCATCGCAATATGATGAGGTCTTGTTGGTTTGAGGTCCTGACTTATTTTAAGGAGACGGGGCTCCATTCACCTTCATTTGACATTTGGTATGAGTGAGAAATACATTTTTGACAGTTAACCCTCTGAGATTTCAGGGTTAATTTGTTGCTTTAGCCTAAACTGTCTATCTGGCTAATAAAAAATGCCAAAATCAAAATAATGAGCAAAGATATTAGTAAACATGTAGAACTCTAAACAAACATAATTTGTAACTCTGTGTTTAAAAGAATAAAAATAGTGAAGATATTTAATTTATGAGTTAATAAAATATCAGTACTGAGGTGGTATTGTAGCTAACCAACAAAATCCATTACCTCTTCTTGGTACATTTCTCAACCTCTCTGGCAGTCATCGGTGGCCGTGTGACTAAGATGGTCTCCATGATGTTTTCCCCTCATGGCTACTTAGAATGAAGATAATCCTCAAGATGACCTTAGAAGTGGCATTTCAAAAATAGTTGGAGGTACAATGTGGAAGCAGAATGATTCTGAATCACTGCTTGAAGTGACCACCAGTATCTCTTCTGGACTTTCACCTGACTTTGAAATAAACTTTTGTAATGTAAATTCATTTAGATGTTTGTGGATTATCAAATAAAGGCAATTAAAGAATACCTAATATTAAAATCCTTAAGCCACTTACAAAATTGACCATATTCTAGTTCATAAAGGAAGACTCAATGAATTTTACAAAAAGAAGTGTCACGTAATTTTCTCTGACCAAGTGCAATTATATTGGAAATCAATAAAAAGGTCAATAAAACAAGGCATCTCTAAATAAGAAATCAAGCTTATAAATAACTCTTGGGTCAGAAAAGAGACAGTAATAAATTTTTTAAACACTTAGGTCTGAAAAGTAATGAAATTACAGTGTGTCGAAATTTGAAAAGTATAGCTAAAGAAGTAGCTAGAAGAAAACTTATAGCTTGAAATGCTCATGTTCAAAAGAGAAAGGGCTAAAAATTAAAAGCTAAAAACCTAACTTAAGGTAGAAAAGGAACCCAAATATAGTAGAAAAAAGGAAATAATAAGAACAGAAATTATTGGAAATAGAAAATAAATTTGTTATCATCTTCATTTTTACAGGAAAATAATCCAAGAAATAGAGAAGGTTAATAACAAAATCCAGAGGGAATAATTCTTCAGCAAAACCAACAGACAAAACTTTGGTGAAATTAATCAAGAGAAAAGGATAGAAGTTACAAGTTAGATAAAAATGGGAGTGAAAAATGGGTCAGAACTTCAGCTACAATAGCACTTCTAAAGCTACCATGAGGGCAAATCAGCAGAAACAACAGTGATAGCTTTCACTTTGGTACTGGGTTCCACCTAAAGTCAGCATTTTGGAAGCTGAATAGCCTATTGCTTACTTCAGCTAGCTGACATTCCTGAATTCTGTATTATCAATGCTTATATGATTACATAGTTTCCTTTCACAAATAATCACTGCAACTATGCTAATAGGAGCAAAGTATAACATTTGAATTTATTGTTACTATCCAAATAACTTCAAATATAGGCAAGAATTTTAGATATAACTTAAAAGAAAAATCTCCTGAATTTTATATGGTAAATTTCATCAATCAACTGAAGCATAAATGTTGAAAGAATCATTAAAAAAGTCAAATACTCTACTAATTAGTGAGGCTGTGAGCACTTACTTTCATGAACAAAATGATTGTCAAGAACTAAATAAGTAAGAAAATAGTGACAATGAAAACTTAAAGGACAGAGTATGTTGGCTACATAATTTTATAAAGAAACTTTTGTTATTTTTTCAGCTCTCATCTACTTGCAAACTACATAATACAGCACAGAATCATAGCGTTTAGGTTATATGACAGTTCTAACCTGAGTAGAATTATTTGGTATTAACTCTGGCAGACATACTGTAAAGTGACCCACAATGAGTCACACCCTTGTATAATTTTCTCTCTTTGAATGCAGTGAAAAAAACTGTGTCTTGTTTCCATCCAAAAGAATATAACGAAAATGATGAGATGAAAAAAAAAAAAGAAAATGATGAGATGTCCCTCTTTGAAAAGGGTATCTTATATGCCAGAAGCGATGATTCATCATTCCACTGATGACATGCTTTCTATGACTGTTCTAACATACTAAAGAGACACGCTCTCTATCTGGTTTTAGGGAGGCAAACTGTTGTGTCCTAGAGAACACTATATGACAGGGAGGGTCAGGTGATGCCTTGAGGAATTTAATTCCACCTACAGCCAATGAATTTATTGACCATTCATAATCTGTACCATGATACATGGATTTGGGCTTTAAAGCTGGCCCAGCATGGCATGGATTCTTAGCTGGTGACTTGCTAGTTATATGACTGGTTTTTTTCAAGTCTTCTGAGAATTAGTGTTTGCAATGGCAACATAAGAACAATGTTAGTTATCTTGTAGTGTTAGTATGAGACTGGACATTATGTATGTAAAATGTCAGACATACAGTTGGTTCTCAGTTATGGTTATTATCATAGGTAAGGAGTGGAGGTCACCAACCTATCCAAACCTCTACTTTTCATCTGGTAATAGCATTCAGAACATCACCGGGAGGGAAAAGAAAGGCCTTGCCTGGTTCTGCTGGCTCTGTGGTAAAGAACTTGCTGCAATGCAGGAGACCGGGGTTTGATCCCTGGGTTGGGAAGATCCCCTGGAGGAGGGCATGACAACCCATTCCAGTACTCTTGTCTGGAGAATTTCATGGACAGAAGAGCCTGGAGGGCTATAGTCCATAGAGTCGCACAGAGTCAGACATGATTGAAGCAACTAAGCAGCAGCAGCAGCAGCAGCAGCAAGAGGTAGGTATCCAAATACTAACACTGCCTTTACTCTCATATTCCCCAGGTGGCGCTAGTGGTAAAGAACCTGCCTGCCAATGCAGATAGACTTAAGAGTCACAGGTTTGATCCCGGAGTCGGGAAGATCCCCTGGAGGAGGGCATGGCAACCCCCTACAGTATTCTTGCCTGGAGAATCCCATGGACAGAGAAGCCTGCCAGGCTACAGTCTATGGGGTCACACAGAGTCGAATATGACTGAAACGACTTAGCATGCACACATACATACATATACATGTGCATATATATATATATATACACACACACACGCACACACACACACAGAGGTTTCCCCAATGGCTCAGCAGTAAAGAATCCACCTGCCAATACAGGAGACACTGGAGAGCAGGAGACATGAGTTTGATCTCTGGATCAGGAAGATCCCCTGGAGGAAGAAATGGCAACCCACTCCAGTATTCTTGCCTGAAAAATACCCTGGACAGAAGAGCCTGATTGGCTACAGCCCATGGGGTTGCAAAGAGTTGGACACGACTGAGCAACTGAGCATGAGTACATATATAGGTAATATACATGGAGAGAAAGAGATAATGCCAATACCAAAAGTAGCTCATTTGAAGAAATTTGTTCAAGTATAGTTAATTTACAATGTTGTGCTAGTTTCAAGTGTATAGCAAAGAATATATGTGTGTGTATATCTGTATATATATGTATTATTTTTCAGATTCTTTTCCATTATAGGTTATTAGAAGATATAGTTTCCAGTTCTATACAGTAGGTCCTTGTTGTTCACTTATTTTATATAGTAGTGTGATGTTAATCTTAAACTCTTAATTTATCTTTCTAACAAGAACTTTTCTAAATACTAAAGTTGCCCCCAAAATTAGGATCTATGATCAGTTCTGAAACAAGTTTTTATTCTGAAAATATTCTTCAAGATGTTTCAGAGAAGAAACTATTTCTCTTATAAGCTATCATTACCATTTCTCTCTCAGAAAATGAAGCCATAATTTTCAGGGAGGAAGTGAATGCAAATATACATCTTCAACTGTGCTCCTCACATCTTCCAGCATCCTGCAATTCCATCTTTTACTTTTCAGTCTCAGGATTCAGATCCATCCATTGTGTAATTATATGTTCTTCAAGAGAAATTGATGAGAATGTGAATACTCAGAAACAGTATCTTGTTTCTTCAGATAAAACACAATATTTTCTATTTCTATAGATAACTTGAAAAGCTGGAGCAATCAGTACCCATCACTCCCCACTCAGAAAAAATGCATAACCCTGCTGCCTGGAAAGCATTGGTTCTCATCTGTGACCTTAAACAGCAAACAGACAGAGTCACACGTTAGGATTTTAGATGCAGGTGAGCTTAATATTTCTAAATTATCTATGAAGAGCACTTAACAGATTCAAACACTTTCACAAAAACTATCTCCTTTGACTCTCTCAGGCAGAAGGTATTATTATTATTGTGTTATAGAAAGGAAAATATAAGTATATAAATGCAGAAAAAGTAGGTGCCTTTCTCAAACCCACTTTATAAGTAAATGGAAGGCCAAACCTAGCTCCTGGCATCTCTTCTCCTTAATAGTGGTTTCAAAACTTATAATGGATGTGTCTTCCTACAATGATGACCTTGAGTTTTTGAGAGTTGATGAAACTTGGGTTTGAATCTCAGCTTTTCTTTTTACTAGCTATGTGACTACAAGCAAACAATTTAAACTCTTTACAATAACGTTTTCTGACATGTAAACTGGGGTGATAACTGGGTATTTAGGCTTATGAAAGATTAAATGAGGTAATATTTGCACAACACTCAACACTAATCAGAACCTCAATATTAACTCTAGTAATTGTCATAAGAAAACTTGTGTTCTTTTTTATAAATAATTCTCTACATAAGAAATATTCAGCATGTGATACCAACAGAGATAGTTCTAAGAATTAAAAAAAAAAAACTTTACTATTTGTAAAAATGAAATAAATTTATTTTCCTGGGGTGCACAAAAAATGAAACACTTATCAAGTTGCACTTCAAATAGTATAGGCTTTTCCATGCTCTCAAGAAAGCATATTTTCACAGGTAAAAGAGGCAACATATGCCTCTTGTCATTCTAAAAAACCCAGGTGGGATAGTTTCAGTGAAGGATCAGAAAAAAAAAGAAAAAAAAATATATATATATATACATATTTTTTTAATGATAAAAATAGTTTCTCTAAGATCTATTTTATATTTATATCTAGACTAACTCCCTTATATAGAATCCCAATCAAGAAAAACATAAAGTTATATATCACTACAGAACTTAGTAAATCGATTTTTTAAATTGATTTTTGAATGGTTTATTGATTTATCAAAATTACTTGATATTTTGGCATCAGGTAGATAGGCATAGCTTCAGAGAAGGCAAGATAAAAATTACATTTCATCAAAGATAGATTATGGGTAGAAAGATATTAGGGTAAATGTTTCAAATATTTGTTAGTGGCTGCTTTTTAAAGTTTTCTTTATGCTTATATTCTTAATATTAATATGTACATATTGGCAAAGTCAGGAGAATAAATGAAGTAATTGCAAGTCAAACAACTCAATGTAGCATAAATATGACCATAATGAAAGTTTTTCACTGTTTCTAACAATGAAAACTAAATCAAATAATCATTTGTTTCTAGAAGGTAAACTAAGGCAAAAGTTCTCAAAATTAGCTTTGGAGATTTTAATTGTGACTTAATGTGTTCTTGGAAGGAGCAATCAGGATAAAATACACATATGATTTTCTCAAATTAAATGAGGGAACTTTGTCCCAGTTAGACTGTTTATTTTTCAGCTAATGAATTCAAAAAGTATGAATTCAAAATAGAACAACAAAACAGATTTTGATCCTACTTCAAACTTCTTCACTGGAGAGTAAGAGAGACTGCAAGTCTATTATTACCAAGCAATGACTTTAGATGGCATCAGTAAAGATACTGATTTTTTTAAACATCATGTGGATGACATGCATCATCACTGAGCTGAGATCACAATGAAAAGAATCACTGAATCACCACTCAACAAATGGCTCTCAGAGCCAATAATTTTTATCTTAAATGTAAATGAATGAAAAACATATGGAAGGAAATTTAGCTCACAGAGTGATTGAAGGCTTGTGGAAGAGTGCCAAGACAAAGAAGATCATCTTCATGCATTATATTTCAAGAATCTTTGGTTTCAAGCTTCATAGCTTCTAAGAGATTTCCCTGCCCAAAGATACGCATAGGGAGTCCTGTTGTTTCCATTACACTGAGGATAGTGGGAGTCTGTTCATAAGCTCGTACAGTTCAGTTTCAAGTATTTTGCAGGGCAAAGATCTTGGAATGTCCCTCTGGAAGAGATTTCTGTGATTAGATACTGTCATGAGTGGCCTGGCAAGTGAGAAAAGTGTTCTCCACTCTGAGTTGGGACAGGTGGGAGGAGTACGACCAACAGGGCTGCTTTGCCTCTCGAGGGGTTTTGGTTTTTCCGCCTCATTTCTGAGCAGTTATCAAACGGTTTTAAAAGTTCTTCTCTCACTTTGCCTCTTAATATTCTGTTTCCCTCTTGCATTAGTTAAGGTTCTTTGGGCTACATTTAATATCAGAAATCAAATTGAGCCAATGCAAGCAAAGAGGAAAGATATGAGGGAAGCAGGAAGCAAAAAGCCTTAAGGAGTACAGGGCATTCAATCTCTCTATCTTACATCTTTGGTCCTCTTATCTCCTGTACTTTGCTTCTGACTCTCCACAATTCAACTTTCTTCATCTCTTCAAACAAAAGGAAGAAAAAGAATCATGTATGAGCCTAAAATGACTGGCTGCTCCTCAGCCATAATTACAAATTCTTGAGGAAGAATTAATCTGAATGTCTTAGTCAGGGGCCCTTCCCTCACCAGTCCAGTTACCTATGATAACTCACAACTCAGGGTTGTGGGATCATTAAATGATAAACATTGTTGTCAGAGCTAGAATATGGGGTTGACATATGACTAGCAGTTCTGAAAGAATGGGGACTCAGTTGAGCCTAGAAATTGTCTTTACATTTTATTTATCATTGTCATGGGAAAGATGCTAATATAGACAGGAATATTCTGCATCCCTTTATTCGGCAACTAGAGCCTTTTCCCTCTTCTGGAATACTACTTTGTTTTTTGTTTCTAATATGGGCACACCAAACACACAGTGATATGGGGGAAAACTTTTCAGAGTTTGCAGATGAGGTGGTACTGGGGGAACAATTTTGGTAATTTAGTTATCAGACCTTACGGTTTACTCTTGTTTTTCCAAGAACACTTAAAGATTATAACTCTGTTCTGGCTCATCCTAACCCTGTGAGTGTATAACCTGAAAACTAAAAGAGAGGGAAAGAATGCCTCTAATTCAGTATGAGATCTGTGAGACATGAGCTTTAAATAAAGGATGTTCTAAATAAGAGCTACAAAATTGTGAGAGATGCTGAGGTGATTTATTACGCCTTCACTCCTTAAAGGCATCTATTACCATGTCGATTTTCCATAGGATGTCTGTTTTAAATAGAATAGTTAAAATCATAATTCAGTTCAGTAGCTCAGTTGTGTCTGACTCTTTGCGACCCCATGGACTACAGCATGCCAGGCTTCCCTATTCATTACTAACTCCCAGAGCTTGCTCAGACTCATGTCCATCGAGTCGGTGATGCCATCCAACCATCTCATCTTCTGTCATCCTCTTCTCCTGCTGTCAATCTTTCCCAGGATCTGAGTCTTTTCCAGTGAGTCAGTTCTTCGTATCAGGTGGCCAAAGTATTGGAGTTTCAGTTTCAGCATCAGTCCTTCCAATGAATATTCAGGACTGATTTCCCTTAGGATTGACTGGTTGGATCTCCTTACAGTCCAAGAGACCCTCAAGAGTCTTCTCCAACACCACAGTTCAAAAGCACCAATTCTTCAGTGCTTAGCTTTCTTCACAGTCCAACTCTCACATCCATACATGACTACTATGTAGCCATCCATATATGACTACATAATTAGAAAGACCTTTGTCGGCAAAGTAATGTCTCTGCTTTTTAATATGCTGTCTAGGTTGGTCATAGCTTTTCTTCCAAGGAGCAAGCATCTTTTAATTTCATGGCTGCAATCACCATCTGCAGAGATTTTGGAGCCAAAGAAAATAAAGGCAAAAAAAAGAGGCAGAGGAACCAAAGGTCAAATTGTCATCATCCATCAGATCATAGAAAAAGCAAGAGAATTCCAAAAGAACATCTACTTCTTTACTGATTACGCCAAAGTCTTTGACTGTGTAGATCACAACAACTGTGGAAAATTCTTCAAGAGATGGGAATACCAGACTACCTTACCTGCCTCCTGAGAAATCTGTATACAGGTCAAGAAGCAACAGTTAGAACTAGACATGGAACAACAGACTTGTTCCAAATTGGAAAATTCCAAATTTTCTAGGCAAGAGTACTGGAGTGGGGTGCCATTGCCTTCTCCAAGGCTTGGTACAGTCACTGTCTATTCTCTCATTCTTTTTCAGTCATTATATTGTACCTTGTAACAGGGCTCATCACCACTAAGAACAAAGGCCATTTTCTCATCTTCCTTGCAGGTACATATGATCCATTATCCAATGGAATGTTGTTAACATGTGCCTGGTGTTCAAATACCAGTAAATTTTCCTCAGGTGAGGGGCTCACTCCTTTTGTCTTTCTGTTTTATGCAATTTTACACAATATCTGATGCCCCAACAGTTTCTTGGACCACGTGAAAATCTTGATATCTAAAGCCAGGATCTGAAGTCAGAACAGAGAGAGAGAATGAACCTAGATCCCTGTGCTCTGGACACATCAATACTAGAATCCATAATTTTGAACGTAAGAAGGAAATATACAATTTAGGTTAAATCATAATGATTTATTTGGGCTTTTCTCTGATACTTGCCATTAAATTCAACCCTAACTATTTTTATCAAAATCATTCAAACACAAAGGTGTAGTGAGTGTCTGATAGGCTAAGTATAGGGCCAGACTTTGAGGTCATACACAGTGTCACATATTCCCAAGGAACTTTACAGCTAACTAGTAAATAATACACATACTTTAATCATGATACAACCATCCTACAAAGATGGCAGAGACACTAGCACCATAATACAAATACATGTGTGTGTTAGTGTTAGTTGCTCAGTTGTGTCCAACTCTTCGCAACCCCGTGGACTGTAGCCTGCCAGGCTCCTCTGTCCATGGAATTCTCCAGGCAAGAAAACTGAAGTGGATAGCCATTCCTTTCTCCAAGGGATCTTCCCTACTTAGGGATGGAACCTGGGTCTCCTACGTTGTAAGTGGATTCTTTGCCATCTGAACAACAAAATATATACCAGGGTTAATTGAGTGCAATTTATAAGCAGGGAAACTGCAGAGCACACACAGTGCTCTGGACTTGAACTTATTGGAGGTCTGCTGAGTCCCAGAGTGTTGTAGCTAAAAGTACCACAAGAAGCCCCTCAGCAGTAAGGGAACCATCCTTATCTTATATATCCACCATTTCATAGGGTCAGAGGCCAGAGAGCAAGGAAGAATAAGGATGAATAAGTGGAATCAGAAAAGAATCTCAAAACTAAGCAGGTGCTGTCAGCCTGAAGTGCATGACTACATGATCCCCAGGCTAGTCTGCTTGTCTTAAATGACCACTTAGCCTGACAAGACGCTGCTGCCTCAGGCCTCACCATCATATGCTGCCCAACACAGGAGAGCCTGGTGTGGTGTTTCCCCACGGCTGTGGTAGAAGCAGTGTGAGAAATGGTGTGACTGGACAGTGAAGTGAAAGGAAAAGTTTAACTTAACTTGAAATGGTTGGGGAGGAACCTATAGAACTTACTCTTTACCAATCATGAATTTGTTAAATCTTCACAATAGCTTCATGAGAAAAGCACTGCTATTATTTCTCATTTTTGAAATAAGGAAACAGAGATGGTGAAAATAAAGGAAACAGACTTAGGATTTGAATCAAGGCAGCAAGAATCTGCCTCCTCCCTACCATGTTCCCTCTCCATGAAGCTGTCCCCCAGTACAGGAAAACAGCTAACATGGCCTGATATGTGCTATGTGTAACACTGTGCTAAACGCTCTGTATATGTGATTTCACTTAATCTTCAGAATAACCCTAGGAAATAGATGCTATATTGGCCCTGTGTTATAGATGAGTAAACCACAGATCAGAAAATTAAGTTAATCATCCGAAGGTGAAACAACTTTAAAATCAGAGAGCTAAGATTTCAACCTTGGTCTCATAGACTCCAGAGTATGTGCTGATAACCAACACACCATATTACGGAATGTACAAGATGGATGTTGGAAGAAAGAGAAGGGGACATTAATGTAATTCAAACTGGGTGTAGGCAAGAACTGGAATCTAAAATGGGAGAGCCAGGGGCAATGAGTACGAATGCATTCCTGTATCATTAATGCAATAATTTATTTTCCTTTTTAAAAGGGTATGTTTTATTCATTGATATAAATATAATCATAAACTGCATTGCATGGGAAAATTTAGGAAAGGAGCAGGCTTTGACTGCAGGAGTTCTAAAATTAACAAAGACCCCCTTCTGAAGTTTAGCTTGGGGGGCCCAGAATTTAAATTTATACCCCTCAGCTGGCCTGGAAAAATATAAAAGCCAAACAGCCCAGTTAGCCTTGGAATCCTTATATTGCCCTCCAAGAAGCATACATTCTGATTGAGTGTTGAGCACAGCAGGAAATATCATTACAGACCTGGAATCCAGATTTCTACCAGAAAATGCGAAGCATCTGGCAGTTTTGAAAGGTAATCTTTCCAGATTTACTTTCACATAAACTATACCCCACTTCGGCACTAGAAATCATGGGGGAAGATTGTTTTTAATATAGTGGTTCAGAGAAGAGCACAGGGAAAAATAAATGAAGACAGCATTTCATCTCCAGGTCTTGATTAGCAAAAATAGCACCCCTAGACCTCACTTATTTGTTAAGAAAGGTGGGTTCACTTGGATGGTCTTAGGACGTTTCCCAGTGCCTCCTATGTAGTACATTAATTCCCAGGGAATTCTGTGGGGCGCCTCTTTTCAGAAGCAATTGGCCATTGATTACCCATTAGTTTGGTGGTGGTTATTTTTCTCTACAGGAAACTAACTGAAGTTTCAAATTATCTTCCACGAATTCACTGTGAGCACAGCACTGAGTTCTTTTTTATTAGTTGGAAAGATAGGTTTCTTCTTTTGTTTTGTTTTTAATTATATTTCCAATTTGAAATCCACGTGGATTGAAAGGGAAATACATTGTGTTCCTTTTTATTTTCTTTTCTTATTTTTGGAAAAAATGTGGATTGAGCTATGCCTAAACAATTGAGAAAACGTTTTCATAGCTTTCATTGTGCTTCTAAGATCTCTTAGATGATTTTTCTCAGCACAAGACCTATTATAAGCAAGAGAAGGTCAAAGTATGGGTTAATCTCAGAGGGGGAAGTAGACAGAAACTAGAGCAAAACAGGCCAACTTGAGAAATTCTGAATTTCAAAGTATGCCATGTTCTCTGCATCATGAAATGGAAAGAAGAGAGTTAAAGGGGAAAAATTGGAAACTGTCATTTGCAACAAAATGCACACTGTGAGATGTTTAAACTGTATGCAAAACATGAAAGCCAAGCTGAAAATGTACATTATCAAGATTGTCAGACAACACTGCATTATCATTTTTCCAAAAGCAGAGCGTGAATTTGGATCTTAATTACAATGAAAGCAAATGTATAAAAGAAAAGTTTATTTCCTGTTGTCTGTCTATAATTGATTGTGTGACAAATAATTGTGCTGCTATTGTGTATGGCAGATAAGCAACTTGGGTAGAAATCTTGCCCTACACAGCAACCAAACAGCTGTTTATCATTGGCCTAATTATCAAGTTAATGAGATGCTAATTTCTATATTCATAAGGCATGCATGAGCAAGTATGAGTGTATGCAAAACACGGTTTAGTGACAAACTTAATAAATAAAATAGCAAGGTATTGGTAAATAAACCCAAGTGGTTTTACAATGAAAGACTGATTTCATTGGGAAGCCTTATGGTTGCAGGATGCATGTCCCACCCTCTACTGTCTTTAATACATATACAGCATTGACAGCAGCTTTCTCTCACTCCACAGTCTTGATTCAGTTCCTGCCGTGTCTATAGAACTCTTATTACACTTGCTTGATGGGGGCAGAATCAGACATACTGTGCAGATTTACGGATGGCCGTTGCAATCCCTATGGGATTGTAGTGCCAGGCTTCCAATTTCCCAGCGCAAGATGGGATGCTCTTTCTTGGGAAATAAATATTATCAGGGAAATCCTTGAATAAACACAGCAGTGAAACATGGTTTTCCTTCACCAAATCAACAGTGCCCCTGTGGGTTCACTTTCTAAAACATCCAGATTTGGGGTTTCTGTACTGATTTGTAGAGAGGAACTGTTACTTAATAATAACAGTAAGAGAAGTAATAATAACACTCAAGTAGTTAAATAAAAAAGCACATGACAGTTTTCAAAATTTGTTTTTTAAGGCCTTTTCTTTCATAAAAGAAAATGATTTGAATTTGGGGGTGGGGGGAGAAGAATGTAAAACTTTGGGCATGGTGGGGAAATGCTGACATGCCATTTCCTTCCTGCCACTGAACATAAGGTCACTAAGCATGCTCTTTGGAAACAACTGATCTGCCATCACAAGATCAGGCGCCTTGAAGACCTACCCACACCTTTCCAGTCTGTATAATATGATGAAGAAGAAGAAAAGTGGTGGGTTCAGAAAGCCTTGTTTGCCTTCAGAGTAGGGTGACACAGTCTGACAATCAGTTTTCTCTAGCTCATTTTTCAGAAGGCAGCCATAGGCATGGTGTGTTAAACAGTCTACCGTAAAAACAAAGGAAAGACTGGAGAAGATGACACCAAGAACATGGATGATGTGTCTTTGCTTAATAGCCTGATACATGAGAATCCTGATTGAAAGGTGTAGAGTGATGTCAAATCTAGAGTTGTACTGTTGCGCCCTTCCTAAACTGAATGCCTACAGAAGGGCTAAATGAATGAAGGGTTTACAGTGTAATATGTTCCCAATTATATTTTAAAAACTATTCTTGAAAGTAACCAAATTACAACAGCTGGTTCCTTCAGTCTAATGACATTATTTTTAATGAAAACTCTACCTTGCATTTTGTATTTATCACAAGTTGATTTACAGGATTTTCCCAGGAAGCCTGAGAGTTTACACAGCATGTTAAGTCAAACTCATCATTTTACAGTGTAGTTATGGAAGCCCAAGCAATGGAGATTGTTTCTGACAGAGTCAGGACTAGATCTCTGAAATTTTTCTCATTCTCTTTCCCTTTCTACTTCAATAGCCAAGCTGGAAAATGATCAGGGTGTTTAATATGGCATGCTTTGCAAATATGCTTGTAATGAGAAAAGTAGAAAAGTGTCTGATGTCTGACATGATTATAAAATGGGACCTTCTGATTTTTCTATACACACTAACAATTAGTCATGTGTCTCCAGGGAAAAAGAATACAATTCACCACATAGAATCAGAATTCTCTGCTATTAACAAAATACCTTATTTTCTAATAGAAGTTTCTCCTAGTCATTCAAAAGGGTTTTAGGAATTTTTTGAGGGCTCCAGCTTATTTATTTCAATGAACACCTATAGAAAAACTCATCACATAATAGGAATCCCAGAAAGCGTGGCCCTGAGTTATGGAGTTGTGTCCTCCATAGTGGCAATTGGAGCAATTTTCCAAGCAATTCAGGTGCTGTTAAAGCAAATAGTGCAGTAGAATTACATGGCTGAGCCCATTAGGTTGATCAAATCCAACCAATTTTAAAATAATTTGATTTTGTTGGCTTGGATCAAAGCTGCCTTAATGAATTGTCATGGACAAGTTTTAATTCTAGTTGTTTCTTCAGACCCATGATGATGAGTAGCAATGATTTGTGGAAATAAAGCAAAGTCAACTCTTGGATTTTGGAGGTGAGATGGGAGTGCGTAGCAGTGGGCTAGCCCAGAGCTTAGTATGCATCGGTGAGGTCCAATCTTTGACTTTCTGAATCAGAGTCCCTAAAAGAGGAATGAACACCTTTATTCTTAATAGGATTCTTGGCATTTACTTAAGTCTGAAAATCCCTAGGTACATCTTTTAACTCCAGAAAATCAAGAATCTGATGAAATTCTAAGTTATCTGAATGCATATTCTTGAATGAATGAATGAACAAAAAAGTAGAAAAAAAAAAACTATAAAACCAAAGATAAGAAGCAAAGAGTAGGATGAAATCAAATGAAGATATCTTAGGTTGAAGCTCCAGGATGACCAAAATCAGAAGAGAACCTAAGAACAAAGAAATTTCTCCAAATCAGAGCCAGCAAAGTCAAAATCATCGACATGGTTTTTACAGAATGAGCATATGTGAAAGCCATTATGCTTCACCAACCAGCATTTCATATGAGCTGCCTGATTTCTTCAGATTACAAAGCACCTTGTTCACATTTGCATCTGTCTGAAATCTGGATGCTCCTCATACTTGATGCATCTTACCACTTCCACTGTACTATATTGAAGTCGCTTTTATTTCTCCTTCTTCCAGGAAATTTTTATGTTTGTTCTTGCCAATCACCTGAGGACACTATCAAGCCAAGGCCATTTCAAATTAAATCTTCTACTGAGGATTTTTGGACCATACTAATGCTGTGAATTCAGACTGCACATATGCTAAAGTGCAGTTCAAATTTTCATTGGAGATATTTTTGCTTTTTCCTCTATCCACAGTCAATGTTGAAACAAGCAAGTTTCTTTCATTGTCTTGTCCTGGGTGTTGAGTTTAATTTTTATTTATCCTTGCAGTGAGAATTTAAGATGGTATCTGTAGAAATCAGCTATTAGAATCCCAGAGTCTAAGCCTCTTCCTCTCTTCTCTCTCTTGCTGTCCCTGATTTAGTCAAACATTAAGTAATGTTGCATCTTACAATCAAGAATATCTTATATGTGATAAAATATAGGTTCTCCTTACTGAGATTATCTAAAATTCACAGCTGAACAATCTTGAATTTGAATAAAGAGAATGCCTGCCTTTGCCAAAATTAAGTTGTGGTTCACATCTTGATAACTACCTTTGATTCCATGAAAGTGAAAGTGTTTGTTGCTAAGTTGTGTCTGACTCTTTGTGAACCCCATGGACTGAAACCCACCATTCTCCTCTGCCCATGGAATTCTCCAGGCAACATACTTGAATAGGTTGCCATTCTCTTCTCCAGGTAATCTTCCTGACCCAGGGATCGAACCTGGGTCTCCTAAATTGCAGGCAGATTCTTTACTGTCTTGGTTGCCAGGGAATCCTCTGATTTGATTCCACAGGGTTGTGGAATTTGAGACAATGACCCTCAGATTTCATTAACCATGTTAGGTTATCTTAGTGCCATTTGCCACACTTACAGATTCATTGTGAGACCGTCTTTGTCCTTTTCCTGTTCAGTGCCTACCGTAGACTAAGCACTCACTTAACACTACTGAACCCTGCATTCTAGAGTATGTCCATCTAAACACTGTTGGAGTTGGCTCAGCCCTCAGAACAGAAATTCTTCCTCACACTGGTTCCTTTTTTCTTTTCTTTATTCAATCTTAACTTGAATAATTTATAGGGAAAAATTAAATATTCTGCTGAAATGTTTTGGAATCTTTTTGTGCATTTTTATTAGATTATAATTGTTTTTACAATACCGTGTTAGTTTCTGCTGTATGATGAAGTGAATCTGCTCTATGTGTACATATATTCCCTCCCTCTTTGACATCCCTCTCCCCACATCCCACCCATCACAGAGCATACCATACAGAATGAAGAAAATCAGAAAGAGAAAAACAAATATCATATATTAAAGCATACATGTGGAATCTAGAAAAATGGTACAGAAGAAGTTATTTCCAGGGCAAGAATAGAGACATAGATATAGAGAACAGATGTGTGGACACAGGGTCGGAAGGGGAGAGTAGGATGAACTGGAAGATTGGAATTGACATATACACACTACCATGTTAAAACAGAGAGCTAGTGGGAATTTGCCATAAAGTTCATATCGTTTCTGAGGTCTGTCTGGCAGCCACTTCTGGGCAACATTAGGAAATTATACATGGTTTCTGGGTAGATGTTTTAATAAAATTCCACTAGGCCTCACTGACTAGTATTTCAGCATGAATTTTAAGTGGACACATTCACATGACAGTAAATAGCAATCCTATTACAATAGATAAATCCAATCTTCTCTTCAAGTTCTAACAGTTCAGTTGCCTAGTTGTGTCCAACTCTTTGCAATCCCATGAATTGCAGCACGCCAGGCCTCCCTGTCCATCACCAACTCCCAGAGTCCAACCAAACCCATGTTCATGGAGTCGATGATGCCATCCAGCCATCTCATCCTCTGTCGTCCCCTTCTCCTCCTGCCCTCAATCTTTCCCAGCATTAGGGTCTTTCCAATGAGTCAGCTCTTCACATCAGGTGGCCAAAGTATTGGCATTTCAGCCTCAACATCAGTCCTTCCAAAGAACATCCAGGACTGATCTCCTTTAGGATGGACTGGTTGGATTTCCTTGCAGTCCAAGGGACTTTCAAGAGTCTTCTCCAACACCATAGTTCAAAAGCATCAATTCTCAGTGCTCAGCTTTCTTTATAGTCCAACTCTCACATCCATACATGACCACTGGAAAAACCATAGCCTTGACTAAACGGACCTTTGTTGGCAAAGTAATGTCTCTGCTTTCTAATATGCTGTTTATGTTGGTCATAACTTTCCTTCCAGGAGTAAGTGTTTTTTAATTTAATTGCTGCAATCGCCATCTGCAGTGATTTTGGAGCCCAGAAAAATAAAGTCAGCCACTGTTTCCATTGTTTCCCTCATCTATCTGCCATGAAATGATGGGACCAGATGCCATGATCTTCGTTTTCTGAATGTTGAGCTTTAAGCCAACTTTTTCACTCTCCTCTTTCACTTTCATCTAGAGGCTCTTTAGGTCTTCTTTACTTTCTGCCATGAGGGTGGTGTCATCTGCATATCTGAGGTTATTGATATTTCTCCCAGCAATCTTGATTCCAGCTTGTGCTTCCTCCTGCCCAGTGTTTCTCATGATGTACTCTGCATTTAAGTTAAATAAGCAGGGTGACAATATACAGCCTTGACATACTTCTTTTCCTATTTGGAATCAGTCTGTTGTTCCATGTCCAGTTCTAACTGTTGCTTCCTGACCTGCATACAGGTTTCTCAAGAGGCAGGTCAGGTGGTCTGGTATTCCTATCTCTTTCAGAATTTTCCACAGTTGATTGTGATCCACACAGTCAAAGGCTTTGGCATAGTCAATAAAGCAGAAATAGATGTTTTTCTGGAACTCTCTTGCTTTTTTGATGATCCATCAGATGTTGCCAATTTGATCTCTGGTTCCTCTGCCTTTTCTAAAACCAGCTTGAACATCTGGAAGTTTTAAGATGGACTGGTTGGATTTCCTTGCAGTCCAAGAGACTCTGAAGAATCATCTCCAACACCACAGTTCAAAAGCATCAACTCTACGGCACTCAGCTTTCTTCACCAACTATCACATCCATAAAAAACCATAGCTTTTTATTTGCAAATATGAAAGAAAATGTTGTTCTCTTGTTGTTAATATAGCTGTTAGGATCAGACATAGTTCTGTGTTTCATTTTGGTTTTGTTTTGTTTCTCCACCTGAAGAAATTATCACTATAAATTCTCGCTTTAACTCAAGCCAGTTTTGTTTTTTTTTTAAAAGCATAAAATGCATTTCAAGTGATAGTGGCTGGATGGATGATTCTCTGTCTTCACTTATAATCTGTTCATGCTCTTTCCCTCAATGAGACAAATTTTTCTCCCTTTAGTCTGCTATTCTATTACCACCCAAATTTGACTTTTTTTTGACTTCAGGTTTTTGTTTCCTTAAAACATGAATATCACATTTACCTTTCCTTTTATTTTTTCTTGATTTTTTATGAGTTGAGGGCCCATAAAACTCCGTGGCCCTGCAGCTGTCTCCTAAAATAGCTACTTTGAAGTGTCCTTAGCTGTACTCCCTTCTTCTTCCTTAGTTGCCAGCCATGGAATCTGGGAGGAAACTTGGAAAGCAGAAGAGCCTGTTCTAATAGTTAACAAAGCAAATTTTAAAGGAGCGACTAATGGTATTATCAGCTCTGTATATCTCCAGTTTCTCAAATAAATGGTATTTTAGCCTGTTCAGACTGCACTAATGAAATCCATAGACCAAATAGTTTATAAACAACAGAATTATATTTCTTACAGTTCTGGAGACTGGTAGTGTGACATCAGGGTGCCAGCAGGATCAAGTGAGGGCCCTCTTCCAGGTCCTACACTTTTTACTGTATCCTATCCTAAGGAATCTGCCTGCTAATGCAGGAGATGCAGTTTTGATCCCTGGGTCAGGAAGATCCCCTGGAGAAGGAAAACGACAACCCATTCCATTATTCTTGCCTGGAAAATCCCACGGACAGAGAAGCCTGGTGGGCTGCAGTCCATGGGATTGCAAGAGTTGGACACAACTTAGTGACTAAACCACCACCACCAATGGCAGAGGGGACTAGGGAGCTCGGTGGAATCTCTTATAAGAGAACCCTATGCCTGAGAATTCCTCCCTCATGACCTAATTGCTTCCCAAAGGCCTCACTGACTAGTATTATTACCTTTGGCAATTAGGATTTCAACATGAATTTTGGGTGGACACATTCACATGACAGTAAATAGCAATCCTATTACATTAGATAAACCCAATCTTCTCTTCAGGTTCCAACATATGGATGATCAGTTACATTTTCCTGGATTCCTCTAGCAACCTGAAATATAACAACATAACCCCTTCCTTACCTCTTTCCTTCCTTGCTTTCTTCCTCCTTTATTTTTTCTACCTTACTCCCTACCTCTCTGCCTCCCCTTCTTCCTGCATTATTTTATTTTTTTTTCTTTTGCCCCAGATTCTATCACTTGAACTAATCAAGTATCATTATTTGGTAATGGTGATCATAAATCATTGACTGTCATATTCAACTCTATATCACACTCTCTGTCAAAGTATATTTGCCTATGGTCATCACTTCTCCAACTCCACACTCCTCAGGTCTTGTGATGAAGTAAAAAGAAGAAACACATGTTTACATGGTTGCATTTGGTCTTTCTGGTCAAGTAATTTGGATGATAAGAATCTTGATGAATTTACAGCAATAACCAACATTTTATTGAGCTCATATTTACATATCAGACAGAGTTAGAACATTACTTGGATTTTCTCATTTAACCCCATAAGGCAGATACTGTATTTCCAAATTTTATAGATAAGACAGTAGAGCCCCAGAGAAGTTAAGCACTGCTAAAATCAGGCAACACTGACTTTGGGTTACAATCTTGATATAAATGTCTTGTTATTTGGGAAAATTTTCAAATAAAAATCCATAAGTAAGTACATAAAATGACTTTCATTTAAAAAATTTAATTGGACATTTAAAAAAAATGAAACTGACTGTATTAAGATGTATATAGTTTAAGACTTAGTTTATGTTTAAAGTTTTAGGACTCCTGCTAATGAGAGCAGATCCATTCTTTTAACTGTATAATTCTGTCTCCAGTGTAGGAATAGTCTTGGGGCTCCATAAGCTGGATATCATTCTTCGAAAAGGTTTTTGTATAGTGAGATTAATAATTTCTTCAGGAATTACACTTGGTTATTCAAAACCTATTTGCTAGAATATTGCCCATTTTTAGAGATTTTTCAGCAGGGCTTATTTCCTAATACACACTGTTCACACCATTCCAGTGGATGCTTGGTGGTCTTTGACTTACTTGGTAAGTTTTTTAACTAATTTCACCATTTTATCATCCCTTTCCTCCATGCATAGCCTCTAGAATCTGTCTTCCTTTCCTAAGCAGTTTCTGTTACACAATCTTTAGTCATATTCCCTGGGATGATTACAAACAGTGATGCCATTTTGACTTTAATTCATTACAGATTGAGTAATGAGCTTGTAATGATTCTCTTGAGATTTTCTTTAAGCCTCTTCCCAATTCATCTTTTCCCCATCTATCACCAAGTCCTTGAAATCTGTCTTCTTTTTCCCTTTCTATTTAGACTCTGTACAATTCTGTATTCCTGCATAGGCCAATCCTGAGAATTTAGACAGAATCTTAGCAACCTCATGGAATTTCAGGTGCCCATTAGTATTTTAGGGGTGGAAAAAGTTGCTTCCTTCTGGGCTTTTTCTACACACTTGGAGATCCCAATTCCTTCTTCTTCTGCTAAGTGCTCCTGAGGCCCCACAGAATTAGTTTCCCCTACATTAGTGGGTTGACCCCATCATAGGTTCCCTTAACTGAGAACTGCCAACAGATGGTTCCCAAGGGTGCCTATACAATAGGAACTAGGGCTACAAAGTAACAGGGAGACAATAGATCCTCTTATGTGTTTTACACACAGAGATTGATAAATCATGAAACTATGTGGCTATTTTGCTGGCAAAAGTATTTGTTGTCATTGTTCTTTCTCAGAGTCACTGAAATGCTATGTCAAAGTCCCTGTTTATTCCTCTCTTCTTTCAACAAGTTTTATATATTTCCCAGGGCCAGGAATTCCTCAGTCCCTCAATCATTTAAAATTATCTTATTAACAATGAGCTTACTATACTCTCCTGCTTCTCAGTCCTCAAGTATAACCTATTATATTATAATTGATTGTGTAAACTATACAAATTTAAAATTAGGGTACAGAAGGGGAGAATTAAGCTAACTCCCAATACAGAAAACTATTGCTTTATTTCCAGATGTTGTTGAAATCCTATATAGGTATACTTCATTTTATTGTGTTTAGCTTTAGTGCACTTCACAGATACAGTGTTTTTGACACATTGAAGGTTTCTGATAGCCCTGAATTGAACAAGTCTATTTTCAACAGCATTTTGTCACTTCATGTTTTTGTGTTACATTGTGGTAACTCTCTCAAATTTCAAAGTTTTCATTATTATTATTGTATTTGTTATGGTGATCAGTGATCTTTGATGTTCCTATTGAAAAAGATCAGGACTTATTAAATGATCAGGTGATGGTTAGTATTTTTCTTACAATAGAAATCATTTTTTTTATTAATTAAGGTAAGTATGTTTAAAGTATTAAAGGTATGTATGTTTTTAGACATAATCCTATTACCCACTAATAGACTACACTACAGTGCAGACATAACTTCAATATACTGAGAAATCCCCAAAACTGTGTAATGTACTTCACTGCAATATTCACTTTATTGCTGTGGTCTGAAACTGAGGCAGGAAAGACAGCACAAGGGCAAGGACAGCCTTCTCGTGTATAGGCATTAAGTAGAAGCCAAAACCACCTTCTTGTTTTTCACTTAATGAGGCCATAATGCATAGAGGAATGGCTTCTAAAACAGAAACTTTTTTAGAGCAAGAAGCTCTAACCTTAAAAGACGTGGAACATATGCAAATAAAAAGACACAAGTTGCTGATGATGGGTTGAAAGACAAAGCAGTCCACTGCAGCGTCTTTGTGTTTGCTGTCAAAATTTCCCAGTCTGACACACGCACAGATGGGGCTTTCAAGTCATCTTCTAGTAACCTTGGCTGCGATGTAATATCATTGTAATATCATGATCATTGCGGTTTTGACCCACCTTCCTGGTGGGTTTCTCTTAGGTGTTCAGGCCGAGTGGAAGTCCAAATAAAGAATTGCAGATGACACACTCATAGGGGAAGGAAAGGGGAATCACTCACATCTAAACCCTGAGACTAAGCCCATGTTAACAACCTAAGCTGCCCCTATTGCACACTTCTCACTTGCAAGGATGTCTAAACACTCTTCTCCAAGTGTATAACTTTTGCTCTTTTGCTTCTGCCCTAAATAAACTGCTTCTTTGTGTGTCTTCCCACATATACTGTGCTTCTAATAAACTCTATACCTGCTTTACACTCTTGATCTCTGTGGAATTCTTTCTTCAAAGAAGTCAAGGGCCAAGTACTTTTGCTTGCCAAAATCAAAAACAAATGCACATTATCTCCCAGGCATGCCTGTACAATCTGTGCAGGCTCCATGTCTTGGGGTTCTACATACATGCTTGGACTCAACAACCTCCAATTGTGTACTATCAGGAACAGGTAGAATTTGAAAATGTTAAATGCCTGGATAAGAAGGTCCAACTAAAAGACTTTAGCATCTGTGGATTTTGATGTCTGCTGGAAGTGAGGGAGGGGTGGTCCTGGAACCAATACCTCTCAGATATCAAGGAAGGACTCTATTACAAAATCCCTAATTCAATGATGATGAAAACTAGGATAGAATAAAAAGCATGTATAATTTCAGTCAATAAGTAAAAGCTTTCTTTAAAAAATTAAATCTGCCAAAACAAAGCAGTACACTAAAAGAATTCCTTCTTACAACTCCTAAGTAAGTTCAATGTGTAAGGGTCACATGCATACAATAGGCCACCAATAAATATTTGTTCTAAGAATGAACCAGAATTTCTAAAGAACTACTCCTAGCAAAAACAATCAAGTAAATATATTCAGTGAGAAAAGGGCTGTACCACTCAGGGGCCATTAATTATGAGAAAAGAGATGTGAAGAAAGTGAGTAGAGAGGCTTCTTGAGGGGTTCCTCTTGCCTCATGCCTACAGAGGAGTTTGTGGCTGGGGGAGTAGATTGAAGGGGAAGTAGGTATACAAGTGTGACCAATGAACAGGGACAGAATGAGTATGAGCAGATGCAGTGATTAAAAGAATTTCAAGAGAACATTAGGAAGCTTTCCTATGGGAAGAGTTCTGTCAATTTTTATAAATTTTTATACCTTCTGTTTGAGAAAACCCATAATAAAGATCAGTGATTCCTCAAGGATTTCAAAAGTCAATGCCTATAATTTTGAAGCAACTTCCCTCTAGCCTCAAAGTAGTTAGATTCTTTTAGGTCTCTAAAAGGCCTATCCTCCCACATTTATCATCACACTTATACACTATCAATTGTCTGAAGGTAGTGTGTTCTCTTTCCTAAGATGGGAGGCTTCCCTGAGAGCTCAGTTGGTAAAGAATCTGCCTGCAATGCAGGAGACCCTGGTTTGATTCCTGGGTCAGGAATATCCCCTGGAGATTAAGTAGGTAAGAATACCTACTACAATATTCTTGGGCTTTCCTTGTGGCTAAACTGGTAAAGAATGTGTCTGAAATGTGGGAAACATGGGTTCAATTCCTGGGTTGGGGAGATCCCCTGGAGAAGGGAAAGGCTACCCACTGCAGTATTCAGGCCTGGAGAATTCCATGTATAGTCCACAGGGTCACAAAGAGTCATTCCTAAGATGGGATCAGACAGAGAGAAGCTGGGTTCTGACATTCTCAGTCTCTTTTACAGGTCTAGTCATGGAAGAGTTGAAGCAGTTGCAGATTCTTCCAGAGAAAGATGAATCTACAGCAGCAGGCACAGAATGAATAGGTGAAATTAAACACAATTACATCCAATCTGAATAAAATAAATCATTGACGGAGTCCACAATGAGATAGTTGGTGGTTTGGGCATATGGGGAGACTTCTAGCCTGGATGGCACTGAGAAATTTAGTTGGCTATGCAGATGAGAGCAAGAAAGCTGGACTTGATGGCTATTCAGGGTCAGGGTTGCAAAAGCAAAGTCTTTGTTTTGTTTGATTTGGTTTCTTGGTTTGCCTTTTTGTTTCTTGGTTGTAATCAACTAAAATCAACTAAGCCTAGAACACCATGCTTAGAAAATGGATGGGAACAAGGAAGCTGGGCTGTTGCTTCCACCATAACTCTACTAAGGACGCTGTACTACTGCTGCCTAAACAAATCATGAATCATTCTTGCTTATTTGGTCATGTATTTCAAATGTCCTGGCAGGAGGAATCCAATGGGGCAAACTTAAATCACATGTAAACTCTCATTAGCTGCTTCTTCTATTTTTGACATAGCAAATATCTTTTTTTCCCTCTTGGTGGCCTATCAGGGACCCATGTTTCATCAAGACTTACACAATGGTAGATTCCATAAGCATATAAGATTTCAGATGCTAAAAGAAGCAGTCCACAGAACTGAGTAAGAAGAAGCCATATTACTAGGTCATTTAACAGAACTCAAAAAAGAATGAATCTCAGTTGTGGAAACAGGTCACATAGAAAGACTGGACTTAGTGAATCTGACAGACCCTGATGTTGGAGCAGAAGTACTGAGTCCAGGCTATCTGGTGGTAACTTGATTCTGAGTTTGGGTCTTAATCTGGGTGTGCACAGCATCTTCTGCCATGTAAAATATTTTATCGGGGGACTTGACAATGTTGTTGAGCCTGCTGGTTCCTAGATTCAGGCGAATCACAAGTAGTGATGGTAAAGATTTTAATATAGGATTCAGGAGACAATTATTGGCATTTTAATAAATGCTATGATGTTACATCAAATCCACTCTGACAAAATGAAGTGGTGGTTTGGAAATCATACATGGATGATTTACTTTGGTTCTGTGTTAATTTATGTATGCACATAATTCTGAGGTGACCTGTAGAAATAACATCACTTACCAATTGCTGAATTGCTGTGTGATTGGTAGTCTTTCAAAAAGCTCTATGAAAGAAAATAAACCTTAAAATGTAACATCAATATCAACTAGACACCAATATTTTAATTTTACTGCAAAAAAAAAAAAAATGCATCAGCTAGAGTCTTTAATAGCTTGAAATTCCCTCCAGGTCTCCCAGCATTCTGTGGCTGGATACCAGAGCCTGGGCTGACCACCAGCCAGACCTGGGTTCTCTAATATTTGGCAATACTCAGGCTGTTTGCAATTATGTGCTCCCTGGTACACTCCCTTCTACTGTGCCTAAGGAGGCAAAGGGATACTGAAGGTATCTTTATGACAGCATAAGATTCCTTGTCACAGGGATAAAATTCAGTGGACTTTTATAGCAGCAGCTGCTCTCTTGGAACTAGGAGAAATAATTCTCAAGGTAATCACAAAAGTAAAAAAGAAAAAGGATAAAAGAAGAAATAGAAACAAACATATCATATTCAGGAAAGTATCAACAGGGCAGAAGGGAGGGCTAAGACCAGCATTTATTGTGTTTTGACTGTGGCTTCAAGGTTCCCATTAAGCTCAGGGAGGAGAAATATAGGCAGTCAGGGGTGGATGTCACAGCCAAGAAATGCTGTCATCTGCAACACTGCCAGCTCTCTGGGTCTCCAGGGCCAAAATTGTAGAAATGATTTTCTAGTCTGAAAAATCTAAAGATGTAAAAGTAAAAAGCATATTGGGTATTTCGCAATGTTTGATAATTTATTGTGTAATGGAAAAAGAAAAAAAAAAAACCTTCACACAGAATACTTTCCTATATCTATTAGACTTTGTAAGTCTGTTAGATAGAGAGAAGTCCTTAAAATAAAGAAGGTGGCAAAGACCTGAAAGTAATGACTGGAAAACCTTTATGGAGCCAGAAATTATAGCAACAACAGAAAAAGCAAGTACATAGATAATAAAATGTCTTCGTTATTTTATAAATTTTGACTGTAAGGTGAATTCTTGTTTCCAAAACTATCAGGAAGATTGAATTCCTATGGTCCCTTGTGGAGAACCAATGAAAATTCCCTTTCTGACAGGTAACAGGCTACAAACAAGTCATTCATACTAGAGGCCTGTAACTCTAACATCAGCAGTGATTTGACTGGTTGGATAGGATTCAGGCAAATGACTCATTTACTTTACTAGAAGAAAAGAAACACACATACAGGGCCACTAACATAAAAGTTCACATAACTTGCAAATTCTGTCTGCTTTAAAGAAATTCTATTCCACTTGAACCATGTTTACTGAAATAGGATATGCTGGTCTTTATGGTATTCTTGGGTTCACCCTGTACAAGCTGCCTACTCTCAGGTAGAGCCAGTGTAGCTTGATCTTAAAGATTTTTCAACCTAGTAGGGTGTATAGTGTCAAAACAAAAAATGTTGATTTTTTTTTTTAAGTGTTAAGATCTTTCTTGATGTAGGGGCAATAATGGATAGCATCTGCTCTGAATACCTGGTGAAAGCAGCTTTCTTCTCTTCAAGTGCCTTTCAATTCATCTGGTTATTTTGGGCTGCTATATAAGATTCTGGTGATATTAGGAGGATACATGATGGTGAAGAATGTTCTATATGTCAGTCTACTAATTAGGAAGCCAGCTTACTGACTGGATCATGAGTGCCCCATTTCCAAGCGCTGCATATGATTTCTAAATATTTGATCTGCTCATGAAAGCTAAGTACATGCCACAGTTTCCCCTCATTCCTATTGACTTCCAAGGAGTTCTGAATTGCAGATTCAGTCCTTCTTTACTCTCAAAATGTTACTGGGCAACTCTCTAGGCAGTACATTTGCCCATTTCTAAAAGCAAATCTACATTGACAAACATCCTAATTTATCAAATTTGCTTATTTTTACCCATCACCCATATACCACTGTGATAAAAATTCAACAATCACAATTACTTAGTTTGTATTTAGACTTCTCTAAAATAATAAATAATATAGTCCAAAATGCAGTACTTGGATGCAATCTCAAAAACAGAATGATCTCTCTTCACTTCCAAGGCAAACCATTCAATATCATGGTAACCCAAGTCTATGCCCCAACCAGTAATGCTGAAGAAGCTGAAGTTGAATGGTTCTATGAAGACCTACAAGACATTCTAGAACTAACACCCAAAAAAGATGTCCTTTCATTATAAGAGACTGGAATGCAAAAGTAGGAAGTCAGGAAACACCTGTAGTATAACAGGCAAATTTGGCCTTGGACTACAGAATGATACAGGGCAAAGGCTAATAGCGTTTTGCCAAGAGAATGCACTGATCATAGCAAACACCCTCTTCCAATAACAAAAGAGAAAACTCTACACATCAGTTCAGTTCAGTCACTCAGTCGTGTCCGACTCTTTGCTACCCCATGAATCCCAGCACGCCAGGCCTCCCTGTCCATCACCAACTCCCGGAGTTCACTCAAACTCACGTCCATCAAGTCAGTGATGCCATCCAGCCATCTCATCCTCTGTTGCTTCCTTCTCCTCCTGCCCCCAATCCCTCCCAGCATCAGAGTCTTTTCCAATGAGTCAACTCTTCGCATGAGGTGGCCAAAGTACTAGAGTTTCAGCTTTAGCATCATTCCTTCCAAAGGACACCCAGGACTGATCTCCTTTAGAATGGACTGGTTGTATCTCCTTGCAGTCCCAGGGACTCTCAAGAGTCTTCTCCAACACCACAGTTCAAAAGCATCAATTCTTCGGTGCTCAGCTTTATTCACAGTCCAACTCTCACATCCATACGTGACTACTGGAAGAATCATAGTCTTGACTAGATGGACCTTTTTTGGCAAAGTAATGTCTCTGCTTTTGAATATGCTATCTAAGTTGGTCATAACTTTCCTTCCAAGGAGTAAGCATCTTTTAATTTCATGGCCGCAGTCACCATCTGCAGTGATTTTGAGCCCCAAAAAATAAAGTCTGACACTGTTTCCACTGTTTCCCCATCTATTTCCCATGAAGTGATGGGACCAGATGCCATGATCTTCGTTTTCTGAATGTTGAGCTTTAAGCCAACTTTTTCACTCTCCACTTTCACTTTCATCAAGAAGCTTTTTAGTTCCTCTTCACTATTAATTGTAATAATTAATTGTAATAACATCATCATTTTGTCCAGTTTTTGACTCCAGAATGATGTCCCATTTCATTGAAATAACTTATAAAAGGTAGTGTGAGTCCCTATAGATTTACTTGCTAGATATTGCTTTTCTCAAAGTATTTCTACAGGATTCTCTGAAAATTCTCCAGCTTTCTCACAAAATCTTAGGAATCAATTCTTCCTGTTTTCCATACAAGAATCACTCCCTAGTCTATACCCTCCATCTTTGAGGCTGAAATTAGAAGGAGGTCACTTCAACAAGTCAGTGATTATTGTTGCTATCTGATGGTACTTGGGTCCCAGGTTGGGGAAGCATCACTTTCCCATTTTAATAAAGTATTTCTGATGGTGGTAATTTGAATGATGGATGATAGAGGAAAGAACATCTGGTCTGGCCCATTAAATGAATGTGAGGTCATAGTCTCTGAGTCGAGGATTACAGGAGGAGCTGAAAGTGTGCCATGGGGTTTGTATAAAAAGTTCAGCTTTGGGCTTTATTTTGTGTTACTTCCATATACAATAACTAGAAGATAGTTGATAATATGCAAATAAATCTAATGAGAGTGGTGTGGACTAGAAATATAATTGTAGAAGTTACCAAGGTATAAATGGTAATTTTTTTTTGAATTTTATTTTATTTTATTTTTTTAATTTTATTTTATGTTTAAATTTTACAAAATTGGTAATTAAAGTCATCAGAATGGAGAATTTAATCCTCTGAATTTTGCAATAAGAAAACATCTGAGGCAAAAGACTATCAAAATTTAAGAGATAGTCAGGAACTGATACTTTGAATGGATAGTATAAATGGTAATTAAAGTCATGAGAATGGAGAATTTAACCTCTGAAGCTTACAGTAAGATAAGATCTGAGGCAAAGGATTGTCAACATTTTAGAGACAGCTCAGGTACAATACTCTGAAAGGATATGTTGGAATATCCAAGAGGTGCAACAGAAAAAACAATAGAGAAAAGACTTCGACATTTATTGGATGTGGTGGGGGGTCACACATGAGAAGTTAAAAATGATTCTAAAGTTTGAAGCATGGGTTACTGGTCTTCACTTGTGAGTTGTAAATGGATGAAAGCTTATTTGCAGAGTTAAATTCTATTTTAACAAGAAACAATATTGAAAAAATCTTTGCAATAATAAAATTACTTCTAAGCCCAGGCCAATGACCTAGAGCATTAATGTCTTGTTGATCTCATTACAACAAAATTCTCTACTATGAATTGTTTTTTATAATGACTTTTTCCAGTCTTTGTCTATAGAGTAGTTCTTCACTTATAAGGGGAAAAAAAATCATAACAATATAAAGTATTCCATGAAGGTTGATTTAAGTTTAAAAAAAATTATTCTCTAGAGTCATAGTGGTTTATCCAATGTGAAATGTTTTGTGCTCTGCTGGAAGCTGAAGGTAGGCTCTGGGGTGTGCATTTAAATGGAGCTAATGAATTTCCTCTGTGCAGTCCAGCCTGGGGAGAAATGGAGAAGACAGTTTAATAAAGCATGCAGTAGAATTGCCCTCTCTGCCTCTCCAGATTGTAACGGTGGAGCATGGCATTGTTCCCCTTTTCTCCAACACTATTCTTGTTTTTTTGATACTGAAATTTCTTACACTCTTAACTCTCATTTTCTTCTTTGTGCTTTCTCCTTTCCTTCTTCCTTCAGGCCTGCCTGTTTCCCTCCTTTTCTGCCTCTCCACTTCTCTCCCTGCTTTTCTTCTTATTTTTCTTTGATTAAGGCTGTTTTCTGTGTGCTCACAAGTTCTTCCACAGCTCAGTGCTCTCTGAAGCCCTCACAGTGCTCGCTTTCCCTCTAAGAGCTGCAAAGTCAAACCTCTGTTGACTTGGTAGAGAAGAGCCTGACTTAATACAAAGGAAATAAGTGCATTCTCAGTCTTTGTTATTTTGGTTTGTTTATTGTTTTGTTTTGTTTTCTATGAGCTTTATTCCTTTGGCTTCTTATTTGAGTCTGGAGAGTTGGGAGGCAATTTATCCACTCATTTTTCTAACTGTGCATTTGGTCCAGAGCTCAATGCTGGTCATTTCAAGTCTCTTCAAAAGAGCCTTTCTACAGGATTCTGATGGTGACCTGCAAAAAATCATCTAAGCTGCTTCTTCCCAATCCTACTGGCCTTCAGAATCAGTTCATAAATATGATTGTAACTTTTCCGAGGTCAA
Organism: Bubalus kerabau; assembly: GCF_029407905.1. NCBI lineage: Eukaryota > Metazoa > Chordata > Mammalia > Artiodactyla > Bovidae > Bubalus > Bubalus kerabau. Next base: position 61,616,837 of record NC_073629.1, on the reverse strand, counting down.
GAATCTTGCCTTTTATTTCTTTGTGTTTTAGACACAGCAGTGTGTGTCCTGGAAACAAAAACAAAAACACTTGAGTTTCAGCTCTGGCAGCACTGTCTAAATAAATAAATAAATTCCTCTTAACCTCCTTGAGCCTCATTTTACTCATAGGAATATAACACTCAATTACAGTATAGTTAAGTACATTTGATGCCCTGGACAATTAGTAAAAAATAGAATGATTGTATAAAACATACAATGGAAGATACAATATGTAGTTGGAATTTTAAAAATGTTATTCCAACCTTCACCTCTGAAAGAGTGCTTCTCTATTTACACCTACATTTTATATTGTTGAGAAGTTGAGAATATGAGAGTATGTGAAAATATCAAATTTTGCTTGCCATACACAGATACACTAGCAATTCACATTAATTCTCGAAGCTAGCTGCATTCTTCATTGACGCACAAGCCAAGTGATCCACCACTAAGAGTTAAATGAGGTGACGTTCAGGTGTAGCCCTAGGAGGAACCCGGGGCTGCAAGTGTGTTCAAAGTGTTGATGATCAATGCGTCAGATACTCTTACGTGAGTATTTGATATACTTCCAGATATCAATAACTTAAAACTGGACCCATTCTATAGTTGAGTGTCTCTATGTACAAATTCCTTCTGCTAGATATGCTTGTAGATTCAAAATTAAAATCACAGGGTTCCTGAACTCCAAGATCTCATAGCCTAGTGAGATACATGAGTAAGTACATGCATGACTAATGAAAGGTAATATATGTTCTGTGGTGTTCACTGAGCTGGTATAAACTAAAGGCTACAAGAGCTATTTGGAGGTAGAAGAAATTAATTCAAACTGGGGGATCAGAACATCTCTTCTTAATACTGGTTGAATTTAAGATAGAAAATAAAATTAAGGAAAGCTCTATCTTTGCATATTTAATCTGCTTGGGAGGGCTTTAATTACTCAGAAAAGAGAAAGAGAATAGTACAGTAGAACCTTGATTAAATGGTACACTCTGAATTTGGATAATGGGATTTTCTCATTAATTCTCTTTAAGACAAAAAAAGAAAAGAAAAAAAAAACTGGTGCCTTGTTGTTGCTATTCCTACTTTTAACAATGCCTATTCAAGCAGTTCTCACTGAATTAATATGGACTCAACAACAGTAGGCATAGGAGCAAATATGAGTGATTCATAATATATAATCCCTGACTTCACTAAGTTTATTATTTTGTGCATGAAAATAGACATAACATAAAATATAACATTAACACTGATATATTGACATAAATAACAATAATCTAAAGAAGTATGTAACTAGCTAGAAATAAGAGTCCTATAGGGATTAGGTGATGAAAAAAATATTTTGAACTAGAATAAATTAACAGGATTTAGTCAGAATATATTGATTTGTATCAGAGAGATAATATAAAGAAAGAATATCAGAACTATCGAGAAGTTGACGGTGTGCAGAATGGTTTGAATCTGAAGATATAGAAGCAAGGAGACAAATCTGGCAACTTTTAATGTTAATCGTACCTGAAAATGTTGCTTGATATGTCTTAGACAACTGAATTCTGGATTTCTATTTTTTTAATTAAAAAAAAATATTTATTTTTGGCTGTGCTGTGTTTCATTGCTGTGCAGGATTTTCTCTAGTTGTGACAAGCAGGGCCTACTCTCTAGTTACAGCACATAGGCTTCTCATTGCAAAGGCTTCTTTTGCTGCAGAGCAAGGGCTCTAGGGCGCATCAGATTCATTAGTTGCAGCACGTGGGCTCAGTAGTTGTGGCTCCCAGACTCTAGAGCATAGGCTCAATAGTTGCATCTCACAGGTTTACTCTGCTGCAAGTGGGATATTCCTGGATCAGGGATCAAACTCAGGTCTCCTGCAATAGCAGGCATATTCTTTACCTGTGAGCCATCTGAGAGGCCCTAGAGTTCTCATTTTGAGGGCCATCATTATTGATTAACATTATCTGAGCAAGTACTCTGTACAAAGCAAACACAAATGCATCATGGCGCAGGGGTTAGCAATGTGGGATTAGGAATCTAAGGGCCAGAGGAAAGAAAGCTTCAACAATTTCTGTATTTGGAGACTTACATCAGATCAGATCAGATCAGTTGCTCAGTCGTGTCCGACTCTTTGAGACCCCATGAATCGCAGCACGCCAGGCCTCCCTGTCCATCACCAACTCCCGGAGTTCACTCAGACTCACGTCCATCGAGTCAGTGATGCCATCCAGCCATCTCATCCTCTGTCGTCCCCTTCTCCTCCTGCCCCCAATCCCTCCCAGCAACAGAGTCTTTTCCAATGAGTCAACTCTTCGCATGAGGTGGCCAAAGTACTGGAGTTTCAGCTTTAGCATCATTCCTTCCAAAGAAATCCCAGGGCTGATCTCCTTCAGAAAGGACTGGTTGGATCTCCTTGCAGTCCCAGGGACTCTCAAGAGTCTTCTCCAACACCACAGTTCAAAAGCATCAATTCTTCAGTGATCGGCCTTCTTCACAGTCCAACTCTCACATCCATACATGGCCACAGGAAAAACCATAGCCTTGACTAGACGAACCTCTGTTGGCAAAGTAATGTCTCTGCTTTTGAATATGCTATCTAGGTTGGTCATAACCTTCCTTCCAAGGAGTAAGAGTCTTTTAATTTCATGGCTGCAGTCACCATCTGTCGTGATTTTGGAGCCCAGAAAAATAAAGTCTGACACTGTTTCCACTGTTTCCCCATCTATTTCCCATGAAGTGGTGGGACTGGATGCCATGATCTTCATTTTCTGAATGTTGAGCTTTAAGCCAACTTTTTCACTCTCCACTTTCACTTTCATCAAGAGGCTTTTGAGTTCCTCTTCACTTTCTGCCATAAGGGTGGTGTCATCTGCATATCTGAGGTTATTGATGTTTCTCCAGGCAATCTTGATTCCAGCTTGTGTTTCTTCCAGCCCAGCATTTCTCATGATGTACTCTGCATATAAGTTAAATAAACAGGGTGACAATATACAGCCTTGACGAACTCCTTTTCCTATTTGGAACCAGTCTGTTGTTCCATGTCCAGTTCTAACTGTTGCTTCCTGACCTGCACACAAATTTCTCAAGAGGCAGATCAGGTGCTCTGGTATTCCCATCTCTTTCAGAATTTTCCACAGTTTATTGTGATCCACACAGTCAAAGGTGTTGGCATAGTCAATAAAGCAGAAATAGATGTTTTTCTGGAACTCTCTTGCTTTTTCCATGATCCAGCGGATGTTGGCAATTTGATCTCTGATTCCTCTACCTTTTCTAAAACCAGCTTGAACATCAGGAAGTTCACAGCTCACATATTGCTGAAGCCTGGCTTGGAGAATTTTGAGCATTACTTTACTAGCGTGTGAGATGAGTGCAATTGTGAAGTAGTTTGAGCATTCTTTGGCATTGCCTTTCTTTGGGATTGGAATGAAAACTGACCTTTTCCAGTCCTGTGGCCACTGCTGAGTTTTCCAAATTTGCTGGCGTATTGAGTGCAGCACTTTTACAGCATCATCTTTCAGGATTTGAAATAGTTCAACTGGAATTCCATCACCTCCACTAGCTTTGTTCATAGTGATGCTTTCTAAGGCCCACTTGATGTCACATTCCAGGACGTCTGGCTCTAGGTCAGTGATCACACCATTGTGATTATCTGGGTTGTGAAGCAATTCCTAAATCTTAAACATTCTAAACCAAGATTTCCTTAGCTGTGACAGTAATAATAATAGTATCTAAGTTTTTCTTTTTACCATAAACAAGATATGAAGTAACCAAATCAGCTGGAACAGGGCCTGGAACATGGTAAGTATTCAGTAACTGTTAACAACCATTATCAGTATTAGAAAGTCTCAGAACTTGGACAAAAGTAGTAGAATTTATACAAACCATTTGAAATGCCCAGACAACTTTATTTATCATGAATTGTGGGTGTATACTTCTTTTGTTTTCCACTTTATTTTAGTTTTTAGTGAATTAAATCCTAGTTTATTAGGATTTCAAGATGGCACAGTCTATGCTGTTCATGCCACCTACATCCAATGGCCTAGCCAAGGAGTGATATCACAAAGTTTCCATGTAAACCTACCACTTCCTGATTCTCTCCTGACTTCAAGTGAGACCTCAGCTTGGTTCACATAGGTAGACCAGAAGTACTAGCCAGGGAACAACCATAAGAGTGACCCCAACTAATGAAGAAGGGAATTTATGAGTGAGAACCTAGGCTTTTTCTCCTTTTATGGAGTAGCTTTGAATTCTCTTCCAGAAATTCTATCAGATGATCTTCAGTGGATAGAGTCTCCAGCTTCCTAGAAGAGTACCCTTCTCATGAATAAAAAAGTTTTATGACTCTTCTCCTTTTGCTGTCTAACTTCATCACTCTCACATTTTGCTTTCTATGCCAGTTATCAAGTTATTTGCTCCAAATCTATGCTTTATTTCCTGATTTGGATAATGGAGATGAGCCCTGTAGAATTTATCTTCTGCCAGTTGACCCAGTGTTAAGCTGTTTCAGTAGAGGGTGATGGAGAAACACCCTGGAGAGGAAGGGGGTATCTCTTCCTAGTTTCAGTGTGCTTCTTTAGGCAAGTTATGTATGACAAAATAGGATGCTTCCAGGGCACCTGGCAGTCAGCATTCTGTGAACAACTTCTCCCGGCATACTCCTCAGGTGGTTTGGCAGCAGAGTCCCTCCAGCATAGTGCCTCCCATGAAAGGTTTTTCATGGTAGTACCTAGAGCAGTTTTGAAGAGAAATGGCTTTGGCACAGTATCTCCCTGTAGATGGCTCCTCTCAGAACCCTTTGGGCATCTTCACTACCTCAGTTAAACTCACTTAGACAGAGGTGCACCTTGGTCACCGAGGTCTGGATCTTAGCCCTGAGGATGTGTCTGTGTTTGTGTGTGTGTGTGGTGGAGAAGTGGAAGCACGCTACTAGAGGACCTTTCTTTGTTGCTCCATCTCAGCATTGGGATAGTTAGTGTCTGCTCCTCATATCTACCTTTTCCACATTTTATAGCATTCTCTTTATTCCTTAGTTTTAGCTATTCTCTGTTACTCCAATCTCATTTTACAGTTTATACTTCTTTGTATGATGCTTTCCATGCTTAAATTTCTGTTTGAGTCCTATCTCCTAAATGTACCCAGACCTACATATCTCCCAAATAAACTACTTGTACCCGAATCATTGTGCAGAATCTGCATTTGGGTGATACAAACTAAAACTGGTATGTCTTAATTGAAGCATGATGTAACATCTAATTACACAGATTCACATCAATGACAGACTGAGATGTGAAATGGAAGAGAAAGTGCTGGCTTTCAATAGTTTTAGCACACTGATTCCCAAAATGTGGTCTCTGGACCATCAGCATTAACATCATGTGGAAAACTGGTGTGTGCATGCATGCTAAGTCGCTTTAATTGTGTCTAACTTTGTGCAACCCCTTGGACTGCAGCCTGCCAGGCTCCTCTGTCCTGGGATTCTCCAGGCAAGAGTACTGGAGTGGGTTGCCATTTCCTCCTCCAGGGGATCTTCCCAAACCAGGGTTCAAACCTCCATCTCTATGTTTCCTGAATTGGCTGGTGAATTATTTACTATGAGTGCCACCTGGGAAGCCCCTGGAAAAATGGTAAAAAGGGAAAATGGTAAAAATGATGGTTTTTATGCCATTTCCCAGACTTACTTAATCAGAAACTCGGGGATTGGGGGTTTCAAACCCTGTGTTTTAAAAAGCTCTACAAGTGATTTTAACATGGTATAAAGTTTAAGAGCCAATGCTTTAGAACTTTAAATATATGAGGATAAATATAAGAATTGTGGAGCAGATTAACTTTTTATAACTTAAGTAAATGCCTTGAAGAAAGAGAATGGCAGCCTTAGGTCAACCAACTATCAACTCGGAGCTGTGAGAGCAGAAAGCCTTCATGGCAATGTTTGAGATCCTCTTCTGCAGCTGAAGTGCAAGATGTGCTAACCGTTAGGCTCACCATTTGATCATAAGAGAGGTGTAACTACAAGCAAATATCAGTTCACAGCCCTCAAAAATCTTATATGCCAAATTCAGTGCTATGATAGGGAAGAATGAGACATCAAGGACTCAGATGAGCCATTTAGTAGGTAAGTGTGCTTGAGAACTTTCAACCTCTATACCCCCCTCATCACTGGCAGAGGAAAATATCACTCCCCTTGTCTGGACATATTCAAAGGTTTCATATGAGGTCCATGCCAGAAGGATATTTGCCCCCCTCAAGTTCTGTACTTGCTCCACTCCCCTGCATCAGCAATTCTATGTTCAGTAAATGAGATCAAGTCTTGTCCTGACATTAACAGGGAAAGTCTGTCCCTGGTATGGATTATTCACGAAAAATCTGAAGAACCCTTATACTATGTAATGGCAGGGTATTTATGAGAATATTCCTAAAATGACCCACTGAGTGCAGTGCAGAATATAAGACAAGACAACGGAGACTTACTAATAACAGGACAGTCTCCTGTGATTCAGAATTCAGTATTTTCGCAAGGACCTGTAACATCTCCTTGAAGCTTAGAGACAAAGATGGCCTACAAGTTCAACATGCCAGAATCACATCGGCAGAATGCAGAGGAAGGGGATAAAAGATTTAAAGATGGGGACCTATAGGAGAGGGCACTAAGTATCTTTATATCTTATATCTTTAAAGATATAAGATATCTTTATATCTTATTTCTTTGTCTTTAAAGATATATCTTTATATCTTATATCAATATATCTTATAATCAATATATCAGTAAAGATATCTTTATATCTTATATCAATATATCTTATAATCAATATAAGATCTTTATGTCTTATATCAATGTCCACTAGAAAGTGCCCACTGAGAAGAGATGTTGGACAAACACTGGACAAAATGATTCAACCAGTATATGTCAACCAGCTTATGTCCCTAACCATGGTGGTACTTGTTCAAGGGGCCCATGAACAGAGAATTCACAGTGACAAAAATGAAGTTATGCATGAACTCAATTGCTTACATTTCTTTCCCCTAAACCAAGTGAGTAGTAGAGACCAATACTGAGTACTGATTAGGGTGCTATCTCTTAATGAGACCAACCAGTCACTTGGTAGCAAGTTAATTACTTCCGAATCTATGGGAAAATGTTCTATGGGAAAACTAGATCAGTAAAATTATAGGTCAGGGGTGAGGCTGGATCCAGAATGTTCAGTAAAGAGTTTATAAACATCTATTATTGCCTTGGGACTGACTGCAGCAATGAAGGCTGTAAAATCTTCCCACTAATCCTCCTACTGTGGGTAAAATGAAGCTCAGAATATAGGCTCTTGAATGACAAATTAAGGAAGTTGTATTTTTTTATTTCCATTGAGGAATAAAAAAACTCACCAGTGGGTAAGATAATATAGTCAACAGCCTTTGTTTGTTGTCTAGTCACTAAGTCATGTGTGACTCTTTGCTACCCCACAGACTGTACCCTGCCAGACTCTTCTTTCCATGGAATTTCCCAGGCAAGAATATTGAAGTGGCTTGTCATTTCCTTCTCCAGTGGATCTTCCTAACCCAAGGATTAAACCCATGTCTCCTGCTTTGGCAGCAGCCACCAGGAAAGACTTTACTCCCTCCCAGGAAAGTACCCTCCTCCTCACACATACATATACACATATCAGTAGGGTGATAAAGGTCAGAGAACAAAATGTAAATAATCAACTTACTAGGTAACATTTTCCTGAATAATTTAATTAATCTAGTTTTGTTTTTTCTATGACCCCAGAATACAAGAAAATTACACAATTTAGAGCTCCTGACTAAAAGAATATTTGTCATCGTATGACATCTCTTACATGTGGAAAGTCTAAAAAGAAATGATACAAATGAACTTACAAACAGAAAAATTCACAGACTTAGAAAATAAACTTATGGTTGCCTGTACACACTGCTATATTTAAAACAGATAACCAACAAGGGCCTACTGTATAGCATATGAAACTCCGCTCAGTGTTATGTGGCAGCCAGGATGGGAGGGAAGCTTGGGGGAGAATGGATATATGTATACGCATGACTGAGTCCCTTTGCTGTTCACTTCAAACTATCATGACATTGTTAATTGGTTATACCCCAATACAAAATAAAAAGTTTAAGAAATAAAAAATTAATAAAAAAATGATGAAAAAATAAATAAATAAAAGAGTATTCATCAAATAATATAACATTTTTGAAAGCTTACTTTGTTCTATTCTCAATATTAATACATCAGTAACATTATCTGTTTCAGCATATTCCTGTAAGGTAAGTACTATTACCATCTCTTTATTAGGGAAAAAGAAACTAAGGGTAAAAGAGGATAATGTATGCACAAGGCCAGTTAGGAAATAACCAGGATAAGGAATTTAGCTCCAGTTCTAAGTGACCCTCAGATCCATGTTCTTAACCACTGTGCAATATTTGTCATCAAAATTTGTTCCAAGAGAGATTGTGAAAAACACAGCACTTGGGTAATTTTATTCTAATTGTCTATGATGTTCTTTGAAATGGCAAGTCTCAGACTATGAGCTCTGGTATTTTGATTATAAAAGAATGACCAAAGGAGAGTTTTACTTCTGTTATCCCATCTACAATGCTTCAGTAAATTGCCAATTATCTGAACTAAGTTTCTTGGTTGCTGAAGCTTATAGTAATGATTAAATGAAATATAATAAAAATAAATTTAGCTATCTGTAGTGTTTGAAGAGTAATGAAAGATATTACAGTGCTTTTAAAGCAAAAGATCCAAAAATGTTAATTTTGTTAATAAAACAAAAGAACCAAAATGTTAATTTATTTTTAAGAAGATGTTCAGGTTTAGAAGTAGGAAAATCTATCAATGAACCGTGGTAGAATTACATTTGTAATATAAGAACGGCCAACTTTATAGCAACATTACATGTATAATGTAAATCAAGCTGAGAAATACTTTATTTTAAATTGCTTTTTAAAACTGTTGAACTGTTGCTTTATACACAATATTTACACTATGCTCTTTCCATCTCTGTTTTACATGAAAGAAATATTGATCTTTAATTACCTCCCTAATTATGGACTTAGGAGTCATTACCTGGGATATACAGATAATCTTTGATTTTTCAATGTATCTACAAACATTTTTATATATTAAAACAATCTTTTCATGTGCCAAATAGAACTACAGAGAATAAATCCGCATGGATTCCACAGGATTGGTAATAGTCAACTATATTCAGACAATCCTTTCTCCCTTTTTCTCTTCTGTACTTCTGACACCTTCCCTTATGTAGAGGCCAGGTTGACCAAATTTTGCTAAGGTCTAGTCTCCTTTTCCAGAGAAGGCAATGGTAACCCACTCCAGTACTCTTGCTGGAAAATCCCATGGATGGAGGAGCCTGGTAGGCTGCAGTCCATGGGGTCACTAAGAGTTGGACACGACTGAGCAACTTCACTTTCCCTTTTCACTTTCATGCATTGAAGAAGGAAATGGCAACCCACTCCAATGTTCTTGCCTGGAGAATCCCAGGGACGGTGGTACCTGGTGGACTGCTGTCTATGGGGTCACACAGAGTTGGACACGACTGAAGCGACTTAGCAGCAGCAGCAGTCTCTTTTTCTCCTATTATCACTCAAACAGAAGGCATTAAATATCTGCTTCTCTTTGTTTTTAAAAAAAAAATCAACTAATTATATTATTGACAGGTAGCGCTGATGCAAGGAATCTACCTGCCAATGTAGGAGATGCAACAGACTTGGCTTCAATCTCTGGGTGGGGAAGATCCCTTGGAGAAGGAAATGGCAACCAGCATTCTTGCCTGGGAAATTCAATGGACAGAGAAGCCTGATGGGCTACAATCCATGGGGTCACAAAGAGTCGGATATGACTTAGTAACTGACACACCATATTACTGACAGCTATTTAAGTAAAAAACATATCCTGTAAAAGATCTATTTGAATCGGATTGCAGTCTGTTCTACTAGTTAGAAGCTGGTTGGTGTTTCTGAGAAGCATAAACCATATACATTTAAGTATACAGAAGCTATCTTTTTAAAAATATGTTTTAGTAACATTACACAATTTATGTTTGTTTCTTAATCATGTAAATTCCAATTAAGGTAATGGATTTTCTGAGTCTTTGTCATTTCAAGCATCATCTTGGGAATCAGACTACTCCTGTCAAAGACTAAACCTACAAATTGAAAATTTTTAATTGATAAATAAAATGATATGCTACAGAGTAATTTTAGAAGGTGTCTGTTTGTGATAGAAATTATTAAAACCAAGTGGATTATAAGGAGAGAAGCCTAATAAATGTAATGTGGGAAAGGACATTCAGTTCAGTTCAGTTGCTCAGTCGTGTTCAACTCTTTGCAACCCCATGAATTGCAGCACGCCAGGCCTCCCTGTCCATCACCAACTCCCGGAGTTCACTCAGACTCAGTCCATTGAGTCAGTGATGCCATCCAGCCATCTCATCCTCTGTCATCCTGTTCTCCTCCTGCCCCCAATCCCTCCCAGCATCAGAGTCTTTTCTAATGAGTCAACTCTTTGCATGAAGTAGCCAAAGTATTGGAGTTTCAGCTTTAGCATCATTCCTTCCAAAGAAATCCCAGGGCTGATCTCCTTCAGAATGGACTGGTTGGATCTCCTTGCAGTCCAGGGGACTCTCAAGACTCTTCTCCAACACCACAGTTCAAAAGCATCAATTCTTTGGTGCTCAGCTTTCTTCACAGTCCAACTCTCACATCCATACATGACCACTGGAGAAACCATAGCCTTGACTAGATGGACCTTTGTTGGCAAAGTAATGTCTCTACTTTTCAGTATGCTATCTAGGTTGGTCATAACTTTTCTTCCGAGGAGTAAGCGTCTTTTAATTTCATGGCTGCAATGACCATCTGCAGTGATTTTGGAGCCCAAAAAAATAAAGTCTGACACTGTTTCCACTGTTTCCCCATCTATTTCCCATGAAGTGATGGGACCAGATGCCATTATCTTCATTTTCTGAATGTTGAGTTTTAAGCCAACTTTTTCACTCTCCTCTTTCACCTTCATCAAGAGGCTTTTTAGTTCCTCTTCACTTTCTGCCATAAGGGTGGTGTCATCTGCGTATCTGGGTTATTGCTATTTCTCCAGGCAATCTTGATTCCAGCTTGTACTTCTTCCAGCCCAGCGTTTCTCATGATGTACTCTGCATAGAAATTAAATAAGAAATAAGGAAATTTGAATAAAGTATGGATAGTAATAATAATGTATAGTATTTAATAATAATAGATCAATATTTATTCATTAATTATAATAAATATACCAGCTAATGTAGGCTGTTACCAGTAGGGGAAACTGGGTACAAGATATGAGGGCTATCTGTATTATCTTTATGTTTTTTGAAAATGTAAAATCATTCTAAAATTAATTTCCTTTTAATGGTAGGGAAAATTTCAGGCAGAGGACCTAAACTTCTAAAATCCCTGAAGAGGTATCTTGAGTTGTTTAAAGGTTAGATGCAAGGATAATCTGGCTACTCTTTAGTGAATGTAGAGTGAATGGCAGGGACAGTGCTGGGGGTGAAGTGGAATAAAATTAGTTTGCAGAAGAGTGCAGGTCAGATCTTATAAGTCATGGTGGTGCTCTCAGACATTATTTTAAGTGTGTTTGATTATGAATGATATCCCTTACCTCATAGGGAGATATCTCTTCATGAGAATTGTTTTCCCATGTTTATGTATCTATAAGCTGATACTTAACCTATGATATAGATAGAAATATGCAATAATTAACTGGTTGAATGAATAATGACTCATTATATCACTGTTACTTGTTAGTGAACCAAATTGGTTAAGACTACTTATTTTGAACCTATATTTAGATTTGAGTTCCATCTGTCATTTTTTAGACATCACCTCTAAGACTTAATTTTTTCTCTTGCAGCTATAAAATGAGGGTGATATTAGTTCTTTGTGGAAAACACAAAGATATAGTCTCTGTTCCCCCTAAAATAGAAAGCATAGTCACTAGAGAGCCTCCAGCTCTTGATTAGAGTCAGCATCAGGTGCAAGGAACTACCTCACTGGATGTCAGGCTATTCTTATCATGCTTAGGGAAGCTGCAGCCCATGGCTGAGCAAGGTGGTATTAAAAAGGCCTGATCTTATTCTATTTAATACAGAATAATTTTGAAAAGCAATATTTATTCCAAAAATCCTCACATGGTTGGCTAAGATATTTTCAGCTCTGCATCATTATTTGACTTTTCTCTGACCATTCCTCCACTTTCTTTCACAAATTTCAAAGATTATGTTGATCCCCAATACATACCTTGCATCTAAAGTCTTTCTCAACATTTCCTTATGGAGAATATTACCTGTGACATACACAATGCAGAGTGTGTTGTGGGTGTCAAACATGATAATATACATGAAGCACCTAGTCTTGTGTTGGCATATAAATGCAATTTCATATTATAGGAAAATTTTCAGATGTGTATATATTGTCCAAAGAAAGATATACATCTATAATTGTTATGACTAATGATTAACTATTTCCTTTATTTGCAGAACACTTCTGACACAATATGTGTGAGTTTTTCCACAACAAATAATTCTTCCATTCTTGGTGAACAATGATAGGGTGTCCTACAATTTAACTCAATTCTCCTTGGAGTTAGTGCAAACACCACAAATTAATGGCTCAGTCTCACAACACTGTCCTTCATTTTAGACACGGATCACAGATCTCCGATTGTCATTTCTATCTGATCGAATGACTATAAATCAGACTTTCCCCATGACCCCCTCTTCTGCTTTGATAATTTGCTGGAAAAGTTCAGAAAACTCAGGGGAACATTTACTTACATGTTCTGGTTTATTACAAAGAATTATCATAAAGGATAAGAATAAATAATAAGGTGAAGAGGTACCTAGATATGGGGAAGGGGCACAGAGTGTCCACGCCCCCTCTAGGATTACTACCCTCTCACCACCATTTTGTGTGCATCAAACTGGAAATGCTATGAATCCCATAGTTTACACATTTTTATAGAGGCATCACATAGGCAAGATCAGCTAACTTTTATTGAAGTATAGATGCTTGGCAATGTTATGTTGTCAAGGCTATGGTTTTTCCAGTGGTCATATATGGATGTGAGAGTTGAACTATAAAGAGAGCTGAGCACCGAAGAATTGATGCTTTTGAACTGTGGTGTTGGAGAAGACTCTTGACAGTCCCTTGGACTGCAAGGAGGTCCAACCAGTCCATCCTAAAGGAGATCAGTCCTGGGTGTTCATTAGAAGGACTGATGTTGAAGCTGCAACTCCAATCCTTTGGCCACCTGATGCGAAGAGCTGACTCACTGGAAAAGACCCTGATGCTGGGAGGGATTGGGGGCAGGAGGAGAAGGGGACGACAGAGGATGAGATGGTTGGATGGCATCACTGACTCGATGGACGTGAGTCTGGGTGAACTCCAGGAGTTGGTGATGGACTGGGAGGCCTGGCATGCTGCGGTTCATGGGGTCGCAAAGAGTCGGACACCGCTGAGTGACTGAAATGAACTGAACTGAATGCTATGTTAGTTTCTGTTATACAGCAAACTGAATCAGCCACACATATACATATCCCCTCTTCCTTGGATTTCCTTCTCATATGATCACCACAGAGCATTGAGTAGAGTTCCCTGTGGTATACAATCTGTTCTCATCAGTTATCTACTTTATACACAGTGGTGTATATATGTCAATCCCAATTCCCAATCCATCCCCTCCTCCTTGGTAACATACGTTTGCTCTCTACATCTGTATCTCTATTGCAAAGCAGAAATAAGCATGATTGATTATTAACTCAGTCTCTAGCCCTTCTCCCTTTTCTGAAAGATGGGATGTGGTTGAAAGTTCCAAGTTTCTAATCATGTCTTGGCTTCACTGGTGATCAGCCCTTATCCTGAAGTTATTCAGAATCCCACAAAGAGATGCTTCATCATGATAAAGGATGCTCCTATTATCCAGGAAATTCCAAGGAATTGAGTAGCTCTATGTAAGGAACCAGACAGAGACCAAATATATACTTATTAGGTCATACATATCACGAACAAGTTTTCAGATATGTCCAAAATATATATACACAACAGGATATATGTCTATAATTATGTTATAGCATCCTTCTCTGAAATCTTAAAACACATTTGAATGCAGGCAGAATTATTAAACACTTATTATGTATTTGATTAACTTATTTTATCTTCTCCCTATTACACTATTTTAATTTTATTGAGATTCATGGAACTTGACATTTTATTATACCAGATTTGAGAAGGAAAGTATGAAACTTCTTCACAAAAGTCTGATTCTTCAAAGTCCGTGGTAGAAAAAGGTTATGAAAAAAAAGAGGGAAACCATTAGGAAAAGTGCAATAAAAATGCTATATAACTGTCAGCATGAAGGTAATGATAACTGAAATTGGTGAATTTCAGAAAATAATTGGAAATTTTCCAAAATAAATGGTATAAGGAGTCTGTCTTTAACATTAGAAAACAAACATTTAAATTATTCCAAATTATACCAAAATTGCTAATCTAAACATATTTAAGTAACATTTCCCATTTAATGGTAGAGAACACAAATAGTCAATTACTTGATTAAAAAAAAATAGAAGTACTAGACCATTAACACTTTTTCATATTTTGTGCAAACATAAATGGAAGGAAAACTACCTGCAAATGATTACATAAATTGTATTTTTTAAAGTGAACCATTAAAGAACAGGGGCTTCCCTGATAGCTCAGTTGGTAAAGAATCTGCCTGCAATGCAGGAGACCCTGGTTCAATTCCTGGGTCGGGAAGATCCGCTGGAGAAAAGATAGGATACCCACTCCAGTATTCTAGGGCTTCCCTTGTAGCTTAGCTGGTAAAGAATCTGCCTGCAATGTGTGGGACCTGTGTTTGATCCCTGGGTTGGGAAGATTCTCCTGGAGAAGGGAAAGGCTACCCACACCAGTATTCTATAGGGTCACAAGAATTCAGACAGGACTGAGTGACTTTCATTTCCACTTTCATTAAAGAACAAGCTGGCTTCCAAATTTAAAATGAGGAATCTCTTCCCAGATTAGTTATCAGGGTTGTAGAATATCAAAATCATGAGATCTTTTGTGAAACTAAAGGAAAATACTGCAAGGTGATTTTATTCTATACATGAAATAAGATCTTAAAAGTTTAGTTGGGAAACTACACCAATAATGAAATAACCTTAAGGTCTCAGAACCAACCTCAATCAGGGAACTACCTTCAGACCAAAAGTTATAGCAATGCAAGCAGAAAAAGAAAAGCTGCAACGTCTTCAGATAGTGAAGTATAGGGAAGCCTGGCGTGCTGCAGTCCATGGGCTCCAAAGAGTCAGATCAGACTGAGTGACTAAACAACAAAGTGTTCAGATTCTGAAGGCAAGAAAGTTATGCTGTCTGATGGGTCTGCATCATGGAGTCAACCATATAAAAGATATCATATGTACTGTCTAAAACACAGACACAAGCATACACATACACACACACATGCATGCATGCCCATGCACACACAGACACTGTGAAAGCAGTGTTTGTTTACCAGAATGGTTTCTATATTACAAGTTTATACCTTGATCATTAGAGCATGCTTCTTAGACATTTTAATTTAAAAATAATCTAAGACTGAAGTCAGCAATCTTTTTCTGTAAAGGGCCATGAAGTAAATATTTTAAGCTTTGTGGCCTATACAGTATCTGTCAATGGCAGTTGTAGACACTGCAGAAAGAAGGAAATGTGTTGGTGGCAATAACACTTTTTATTTGTGAACACCAAACTTTGAACTTCACATAATTTTCACATTTTATGAAAATTTTTTATTTCTTTTAAGTTGTTTAACATTAGAAATATTTTTAAAATTTCTTGGTTTGGTAGCCATACTAAAACTGACCTAAGACCAGATTTGGTCTGTAGGGATGGTTTGAAGAGCACTGTTCTATGATAACTTTCTTAAAAAAAAAAATATATATATATATATATATATATATATATTTGATTGTGCTGGATCTTTGTTGCAGACTTTTCTCTATTTGCAGAGAGAGCTACTCTATACTTGCAGTGCCTGGACTTCTCACTGCGGTGCCTTCTCTTGTTGCAGAGCAGGGGCTCTAGGGCATGCAAGCTTCACCAGCTGTGGCATGTGGGCTCAGTACTTGGAGCTCCTGGGCTCTAGAGCACAGGCTCAGTTGTTACGGCACACAAGGCTAGTTGCTTCAAGGTAAGTGGGATCTTCCTGGATCAGGGATCAAACCCGTGTCTACTGCATTGGCAGGCAGATTCTTTACCACTGAGACACCAAGGAAGTCCCACACGATATCTTTTTTAATAGAGCTCAGCTGTGTGTGTATGCGTGTGTGTGTGTGTGTATGCACATGTGTCCTGGGTAACACATTTGTCCTGTAATCAACCCCCATTGATTTTAGACACATTTATATGGATGAGCAAGGTTCAGTTATTTGGAATCAATAAGTAGGGAAATAGGAGGAATACGGGCCCACAAACAGCTTACTCCTTTATAGTTTTCCCTTTCCTGTACAAATCACATCCTGACCAATATCTCAGTCTAAATACAAAATAGACTGCAGATCTGGTATTAGAGGAAAATACATTTTAATGTCATTCTTTAGTGACATCGTTTCCCATTTTTACCTCTTTCTCTTCTGGTATTGCCTCTAGGAACATCTGTCATAAAATAAGAAGTTTTCATATAAGTACCAGGAGACATATCAGGGAGTTAGGCCTGACTTAATCAAAGTGCCTGGTTATACAGGAAAATATTTAAGTTCTTAAAAGTAAGCATCTTTTGTTCCTTTTTTTCTTTTTATGTTTTTAGTTACTTAATTTTAACATTGAACTCCATTGTTAAATTGCTTATGTGTATTTTTTATTTAGTGACTATTAAAAGTAAGACTCAGAAATGCCATCTGATTTTTTACTTTCTTGAAATTATTAGTGTCTTCTATTAAGCTTTGACAGTTAATCTTTTGAAGATATATGGTAAAATTATCAAGTTTTTTAAAATAATAAAAATGTGACTATAAATGACCTACACATGACTTGTGATGCACAGAAAACCTAGTATTAATTAGACATAGTTCTTTGACTGCTGTGTTTCTAGGCTTCCTAAAAAGTGAGTTAAAGAGACAAAAATAACATCATTTAATGTGAAAAATAGTGCTTACTTCAGGTTGTCAACTATAGTTGCTTCTCAAGCAACATGTAATGTGGGTAAGAAATGAACCTACTTTTGCTGTTGTAAGCCAATACAGTTTGGGGTTTGCTTGTTACTGCAGGCTAACCTAACTTACACTTATTGATATACCTTTTATAAGTCAAAAGAAAGTCTCATAATCCTTTCAAAATAGCTACTGGTGAC
The DNA here is from genome assembly GCF_029407905.1 of Bubalus kerabau. Lineage (NCBI taxonomy): Eukaryota > Metazoa > Chordata > Mammalia > Artiodactyla > Bovidae > Bubalus > Bubalus kerabau. Next base: position 61,599,418 of record NC_073629.1, on the reverse strand, counting down.
CCAATATCATGAATACCATGATTCAATATCATGAATACCAAAGATTCACCTAATTAACAATCACCAATAATATTCCTACTCTACAAGGGTTACGACCATCTATATTGTTCAGTCAGAGCATGAAAATCTTGATTAGAATGAGCATATACAGTGCATGCTGTCTATGCCACAAACTGTGCACTTCATGAAGATAGTAATTGCAACTAATAAAGAAAGCAATCCAACACTAGAAAATAAAAAGTATATATAGCTAAATGACAAAAGTATCTAAAGCATAATAATATCAACTAAAATATAGTATACTAAGGTTCTGGTATTAAGTTCCAAGTCCCCTAACTAAATAGCTTGTGAGTCTTTTCTTTTTTTGTGTGTGTGCATTTGCTATTACAGGCTATATTTATCTCATCTTTTCATTATTTAGGTTCTATTCACAGATTCCTGTGATCTTCACTGGATCACATGTTATTTTTTATAATGGAAAAAAATATTTTCTATGCCAGCATGTCACTTTCTTTTTTTTTTTTTTCACTTTTTTTCCTACATCTCTCCATTTAGAATTGCTTAACTGAACTTTAAATTTAATGATTATCATCTCATATTGAAGGTTGTTTCCTCTCCAAATGGTCTTGAAATTTTCAGATGCTAGTTCTTATCACTAAGAAATAGCTCCTCTTTTCATGGGTGAACCTTTGCTTAATAATAAAAGTGATGATGATGATAACTAGTTGCCATTTATTTAGACTCCACAAAGCTCTAGGAACAATGCTTGGTATTTTATAAATATTATCTCATATAAGTCTCAAAAAAACACACAAAATAGTTGTTACTTCCATTTTACATTTAAGTAAACTGACAGGAAAATTCACTTTTATAGGGTCATAAAACAAGTTTCAAAGTCCATTGCTTTTCTACTAAGCTACATCATCTTCTTACACTATTCCATGGGTCTGTCACTAATCTATCTGCATTCTGCTCTATGCTGTAGCAATGAGAAGACTGATGAGAATGCTTTTTTGAGAGAAAAATGTACTTATTATTTGGTATCTAAGCTGAAAAATATTATCCTCATTGGGCAGAAACATGCCCATCATGGCATTTCTTGGATAAGACCATTAAACATCCTCCTGACTGTATCAACTTTATTATGTCAAGCCCAGTATAATGTAAGATAAAGTGCATTCATCAGTAGGCCTGGAGAACTGATGAATAAGCAGGAATAAAGCTACTCATGGTTAATATCTGGCTGTCAGGGAGGAGGGGCAACACAGTTCTATTTTAGTTAGATGTTTTTATTTTATTTTATATTGGGGCATAGTTGATTAACAATGCTGTACTGGTTTCAGGATTATAGCAAAGTGATTCAGTTGTACACATACATGAATCTATTCTTTCTCAAATATTTTTCCACTTAGGTTACTACAGGATATTGTGCAGAGCTGCCTGTGCTATACAGTAGATCATTGTTGATTATCTATTTTAATCGAATTATCTCTGGTGACTAATGTATAGAATCTCTAAGCAAAGTGAGAAGAGTTATAGAATTGTACTTCTAATATCACTAAACTGAGTTGAGGGAAATCCATGTTATTGGATGGAATTATGTAGTCTGGAATTCAGTCTATTATAGAAGAAGCCAGCAAAATGTATACTAGGATAAGTGAAATTCCAAGCAAGAGAATGAAGAGAGGCCCCCAAACCAGCAAGATAAATCAAACATTACTCAGTAAACTAAATATAAGGGTAATGATGAAAACTAAAGCTTAGTAAACATGTGAAAACAAGTGATCCACACTTCATGCACCTAATAACATGTTTAGAGCCATGAGACTAATTTCAGGTTGTGAATGACTCCTGAAAATCTTGGTTAGGGGAAGCATTTATGGTGGGATATAATGGTAAGCTCAAGACCTTGATTAGAATTTTAGATCTGCCTTTTACTAGCTGTATAATCTTGTTGTTGTTCAGTCACTCATTTGTTCGTGTCTGACTCTGCAATCCCAGTGATTGGGGTCCAGGAGGAAGGACCAGCATGCCAGGCTTCCCTGTCCTTCACTAACTCCTGGACTTTGCTCAAACTCATGTCCATTGAGTTGATGATGCCATCCAATCTTCTCATCCTCTGTTGCCCCCTTCTCCTCCAGCCCTCAGTCTTTCCCAGCATCAGGGTCTTTTTTCAGTGAGTCAGCTCTTCGCATCAGGTGGCCAAAATATTGCAGCTTCAGCTTTAGCATCAATCATTCCAATGAATGTTCAGGGTTGATTTCCATTAGGATTGATTGCTTTGCTTTTCTTGCTGTACAAGGGATTCTCAAGAGTCTTCTCCAGCACTGCAGTTCAAAAGCATCTGTTCTTCAGTGCTCAGCCTTCTTTATGGTCCAACTCTCACATCTGTACATGACTAAGTTACTTATTCTATGACTTGATCTCCTCAATTATAAAGTGATGATAATACTTATACTTACCTCATGAGTTTTTTATAATAATTATGATATATAAAGTGTTTCTTATTGCCTGCTGCTGCTGCTTCTGCTAAGCTGCTTCAGTCGTGTCTGAATCTGTGCGACCCCAGAGATGGCAGCCCACCAGGCTCCCCCATCCCTGGGATTCTCCAGGCAAGAACACTGGAGTGGGTTGCCATTTCCTTCTCCAATGTATGAAAGTGAAAAGTGAAAATGAAGTTACTCAGTCGTGTCTGACTCTTCGCAACCCCATGGACTGCAGCCCACCAGGCTCCTCGGTCCATGGGATTTTCCAAGCAAGAGTACTGGAGTGGGGTGCCATTGGCTTCTCTGTCTTATTGGCTAGGGTGGAGCAAAAAAAAAAAAGAAATGACACTTTATTAGTACACATGGGTAGTTGAGACAAACTCTTTGAACACCGAAAAGCTACATAGACGTTTAATCACTAGAAAACACTTCCTGAAACTGTAGTGAGCTCAGAGGAACTAACAGAATTCTTTTTATAGCCTTCAATCACCATCCCAGTTTGAATCCAACGTTACTAGTTGTCAACTGGATATATTTACATATAAACTTGCTTGAAAATTATTATTATCTTTAGCTTCATACTTGTATCTCCTTTCACTTGTCAACTATCACATATGCATCCAAGTTCAAAATCTCTATTTCCTTCACATCCATGTCTGATTCATTCCTAAATCCATTTTCTATCCTTAGTATTTATCACATCTATTCTCATTTATTCACTTAACAGTTGACTTCCTAATTACCATCTGAGTTGTCTGTTATACTTGGTAACTTATTTGATCTATTTCTTTCTAAGTTGCTTGTCTATTGTCCTTTCTACCATTTTAATTCTGTAAAAACACATAATCAAGCATTTTGTCTCACTAAGCAATCAATGGTTCTTCATTTCCTATAGAAAAAAGTATATATGTTATCCTTGCATCCATGGTCTTCTTTAAGTTACCCTCTCTCTCTCTATATATATATATATATGTATTCTTACTGTTTTCACTTTCTTTTCTGTATTTTATTTCCAGGCAAAATTCTATTTATTTCTGAGAAAATGTCTCTTGCTGTTTTATTGTTGACCTTACTCATGCTATTCCTTCTGAGTCTTAATGCCAAATACCCATTAGATGTTATCAGTTCTTTAAGATCCAGTTGAAGTCATTTTATTTCTACATCTTTTGATGTTCTTCATTGTTTTACTTTGAATTTTAGTCAAGTATGTGCATGGTCTATGCATCTAAACTATACATTTCTTGAGGAGAGAGCCTAGCTCTTTGTGCTTTACAAAGTATATAATTTATTGGATAAAATATATACTTAATTATTGTTGAATTAATAAAAAATGAATAAACAAATGTGCAAATTCAGGTTCCAGAAAAGGAAATGATAACAATACTTTCTGGAAAAAAAGGGTAACACTTTGGAGAAGCCTTCTAAGGCTGTTTCTTCAGGGCACAGCTTTAAACTGTTTTATTCACTTGTTTGGATGTATTCTTTATCACCTAAACTATTCTCCACATGAAGAAGTAATTTTAAATAATTGTAAAAACACATATTGTCTTGTTTTCTTATCAGATATAAATTCTTTCCTTTTCTGATACTCACGCTAAGGATGAAAGCCCTGATAAAACTGAAGCTCAGACTTCCAGCAATTTTAGAGGATATTCAAAACTTTTCAGGAAAAAATGCAGTTCTCTGCAGCTAAGTTTTGTGATATATATATAGTTTGTGTATATGTATACACACACACACACACACACCATATACATCTATCAGTATTTTTAATCTGGGTAGTTTGAGTTTTTGTTTAGAAAACACTGAAGATGTTGAGAATTTAGAAATGGGTAGGAAGGAAGTGTGTTGAATTAACATATGCATGCTAACATCTGCTGAAGAGAGCACTGTGAATGATGCTCAGGATATCATACTCTCACAAGGATGTGAAGAAAAGGAGAGGAAATGAAAAAATGGAAATATGGGAGGGATAGAAATGAAAGCTCTGAATCATTTATAGCTTTTTGTAGCAAGTCCTGTGTTTTTATGAATAGTTTTTTTTACAGAGTTAACCTCTCTTCCTGAATTCAACAAATCACAAATAACAATAATGGCAATACCATAATTTGTTATTGTACAATTGGTTTTTGAGGTATAGTCAGGCTGAATCCAACAATAAGGGGCATATCAGTGGTAAATATTTTTATTTCAGCCATTCTGTAGTTAAATAGTACAGATTATATGATAAAAGTAATTATTCCTAACCATCAGCACAACCATCTTTCCCAAAGAGGAAAAGTTTACATGATAGAAGTCCGTTAGAGGTTCACACAATGTAATTTTAGACATTTTACAGCAGTAAAAAGAAATCTGACAGTTCTGCTACCTTTTGATATGTTGAGAAATAACTACTGTCACAGGACTTTGAAATTTAAATAAAATTCTATTGATAATCATACATTTAAAGCCTTATTTATTTATAAAAAAATTATTTACTGAACATCTGTACTGTGCAGAGTGTAAGACAGCAGACAAGATAGAGAGGCTTCTTATCCTTGTGAAGCTTACCTTTACATGGGGAAAAGGAAAAGGAAGGAAGAGAGAAAGGAGAGAGGGAGGAAACACCCATGAATTATAATAGTGAAAAAATCAGCAGGAAATGTGACAGAGGAACCATGACAATTGAAAAGCCATGGTTGTGCTATAGAAAGATTGGTCAGAGAAGGCACGGAGGTAATTTGGGACCCGGAGCGTTGTTGTTCATTTGCTCAGTCGTGTCCAACTCTTTGCAACCCCATGGACTGCAGCATGTCAGGCTTCCCTGTCCTTCACTATCTCCCAGAATTTTCTCAGATTTATGTCCATTGAGTTGGTGATGATACCTAACCATCTCATCCTCTGCCACCCCCTCTCCTTTTTCCTTCAATCTTTCCCAGCATCAGGGTCTTTTTCAATGATTCTTTTTCATTCATTTATTCTTTGGATCAATAAATAGTAGGTGTTACAGGCTATGTTAAGCACTCTCGAAAATACTCTTTTAATACTTTGGTCACTTGATGCAAAAAGTCGACTCACTGGAAAAGATACTGATGCTGGGCAAAATTGAGGGCAAAAGGAAAAGGGGACAGCAGAGGATGAGATGGTTAGAGAGCATCACCTATTCAATGGGCATGAATTTGAGCAGACTTCGGTAGACAGTGGAGGATGGAGGAGCCTGGTTTGCTACAGTCCACGAGGTTGCAAAGAGTCAGACTTGACTTAGTGTCTGAACAACAACAATTTTTTTTTTCTAACTGCAGCCTAAACCTTAAAATTTGAACCAATATTTTCTTACATAGTCTAATGTTGAATTATACCATAAACTTCAGACCAATAACTTACTAGTTTCCAACTCTATTTAAATTTCCTTTCGCAGTCATAACAATCATCCCAGCCCCCTATCATTTCCCAAGAGAGTAGCACTGAATAAACTCCTATTTCTCGTTGCACTGATACAGGCATGAAATCAGAATCAGACTAGAACAGACTTGGGAAAATAGAATCATTAAATTAAAGCCTAATGAAAATCAGGCTGTTTTTTCTTCTAAACCTATAATGCAAAGGATCTCCTCTGAAATTAAAAAAAAAAAAAAAAAAAGAGAGAGAGAGAGATAATCATATGAGAAAAAACAAGCAAACAAAGTAAAGTAGCAATTTGATTTAAACTGTTTTTCTAATTTCTATTTCCATCACTTGCAATTTTCAATCATTTTTATGGCAATTAGAAGGTTGGCCTAAACCATCACAGAAATACAACGTACCTACAGGTACAACCTAATACAGTGGCATTGAGCCAAACATCTCATATTATGAATTTTGGCACAAGGTGTTACTTTGAAAGCACAGACCTGTTTCTATGTATCTCAGCCAATCCACAATGCATTCTTTATAAGGCAGGATCTTTATTAGGACTTGGCCCTTTACATCATATATAGTCCGCATATGGACACTGTTTTCCAAGGTTTTCACTAAATACATATTCTAGGTGTTACTCTCAGGCATGGTGTTTATTAGTGACATAATTATCCATGTAGATTCAAATTATAACATTGGAAAATTTAAAGTTCAGTGTTTTATACATTATGAAAAGAAAATCCTTCTCGCTGCTTGCTTGTGAAAATATTATGCGCATGATATAATGCTCTCCAGTTCAAACTACTTACTGTGGAGACCTTAACACAAAGTCTAGCGTGTTACCCTTACAATGCTTGCAATGCTATTTATCAGCTCACTTGGTGAGAAAAATTATATTAAATCATTCTTACCTGGAAATAACAGAAAGAACTGAAGGGGATACAAAAGATGTTAATAAAAATGGGAAAACTCAGATGATGGAATGTTCAAATGTGCTAGTAGGAAAGAATAAGGCTTTAAATATTTTTGCCATTGTTGCTTTTGTTTTTTATTATTCTTTAGTGTTTAAATTAGGGTTGCTTTTAGAAATCAGCTTGAATTGAATTACCATCCTGGAGGATAAAGGGTCATTTATTTACTTAAGGTGACACAACTTAAGTTTGGCCTGTTCCCTGTTCTCCCCGTCCTCCTTGATATTCAATGCCTGGACAAAAAGTATTATCTAGTGTTGATCTGAAATTAAATAAAAAACAGGTGGAAGCTATGGTTATGTTTTGTTCTCCCCCCCCCCCCCAAGAGCAGTTTGCAGTTCTGCTTGTTAGCAAATTGCAGCCTGTTGTGTTCACTTTCTGAAATAGAAATGGAAAACTGAGAAAAAAGAATAGCAACAAAACTCTACCACTAACACCATCAAGCTTGCTTCAGCTCTGTCATCATTGACTGCATTCAAACAGAAAGATGAAATATCCACCATGTTAGAGTGTAAGAATCTTGTTTAACGGTTTACACAAAGGACACAGTTTTTTTTAAGCTTTTATTTTTGTCTTCTTAAAGAATTCTGTTAAAATGTATTATTTTCTGCTGTTTGTTTCACAGGCATTTTAAGGTATTATTGCACGTTTCTGGATAGTTTAGATGTCCATCATAGAAACAAAGGGCTAGAAAAGTGCTTCTTAAATTTTGTTGTGCATATGAGTCACTGATAGCTATTGTTAAAATGTGGAGTCCGACTCAAGTGACCTGGGGTGTAGCCTGAGATTCAGCATTTCTAACAGGGCTTAAGATGATAGGGTGCTGCTGGTCCATGGACCATACTATGAGTAGCAAAGGGTTAAAAGACTCTACAGAAATAAATTTTTGCTTATCTATTGGAGAAAAGTGTGAAGATAGTGTATCCATGGAAAGAAATTTTGAAACTCATTTTCTTTCTAACTGTCAAAGAAACTGAACATTTTTGTGGCTTTATCTGGGTTAGTTAGAAACCTTATAGACAAAGTTGGGTTCCAGAATATGATACCTTGAATTTACTAAAATGATCATTTCTTTTCATTGTATGAATTTTACATTTCTAAGGATAAGCACAAGTTTGTGATTGTTCCTAGAACAAATTTTTTTTTTTTTAGATTAGAAAAGCTTTTGGCTATTTCTGTGCTAAAATTCCTTTCACTGTGGTGTCTTTGTAACAGTGTTCCTCTTCTCAAATTTGCATTTAAGGCTTCCCAAATGGTTAATCTGATCACATAACAAGAGGGTAGAGATTTGGGACTGACCACAGATTCTTGGAACAAATATCTAATTTATTTGGCAAGTCAGGAGCAAAAGAAATAAATCAGTTTTGTTTTTCACAAAAAATAGAATGGTGGTGGCCACAGTGGGGACTCAAAATCAAATAGAGAACTCTTAAAAATCAGACATTTCTCCTACTCTTGTCCTTTCCTAAACATTAGACACTTCTGGTGGGAACATGGCTACTTTAATTTGAACAAATGACCCAGATGGTTCTGATTTGCCACCTCTAAACCCAAAATTAAAAAATGCTGAAATAAATTAATGACATATTTTTTAGTCTCACCTTTCATGTTTCAATGTTAAAACCATAAAATTCTTAAATTGCTCTGTGTACTTTTATTTTTCATATGGTTAAATAACACTAGTGGATCTGTGTTAGAAATTTTCTCACAGACTAAGTAGCTAAAAGAGAACTTCATAGCAGCATGTTCTGTTGCATATGCCAGTAGCTCCCAATTCTGTCTATAATCCTGGGATAACAGGGGAGTTTTAAAAGACACCTAGGCATGAACTCTACCCCAAGCCAATTAAATCAGAATTTGTTGGTGTGAAATCTGGCATCAATATTCATAAAGTTCTCCAGGTAATATGCAGCTAGAGTTGAGAACAATAGATATAGGCCAAAGACCCAGAAATCCTTTGTCCATAGACTGATCTAGAATAACTTGTTTTTATATTACTAAAATATTGTTTCAGAGTAATAAGAGGAACTTCCATTCTTAAAGTTATTTTTTTCCTCATTATATAAAACCCCATCAACTATTAACAAATACATTATTATATATTTTATCTTTTCTGAGAATAAACAGTCATGTCAGAGGATTTCTCAAGATACATAGAGCTGACTGGGCTCAATTAAATAAAGTTAGTGATAAGGAAGCAACAGTTAGAACTGGACATGGAACAACAGACTGGTTCCAAATAGGAAAAGGAGTACATCAAGGCTGTATATTGTCACCCTGCTTATTTAACTTATATGCAGAGTACATCATGAGAAACGCTGGGCTAGATGAAGCACAAGCTGGAATCAAGAATGTTGGGAGAAATATCAATAACGTCAGATATGCAGATGACACCACCCTTATGGCAGAAAGTGAAGAAGAACTAAAGAGCCTCTTGATGAAAGTGATAGAGGAGAGTGAAAAAGTTGACTTAAAGCTCAACATTCAGAAAACTAACATCATGGCATCAGGTCCCATCACTTCATGGCAAATAGATGGGGAAACAGTGACAGACTATTTCGGGGGGGGCTCCAAAATCACTGCAGATGATCATTGCAGCCATGAAATTAAAAGACACTTACTCCTTGGAAGGAAAGTTATAACCAACCTAAACAGCATATTAAAAAGTAGAGACATAATTTTGCCAACAAAGGTCCATCTAGTCAAGGCTATGGTTTTTCCAGTAGTCATGTATGGATGTGAGAGTTGGACTATGAAGAAAGCTGAGCACCGAAGAACTGATGCTTTTGAACTGCGGTGTTGGAGAAGACTCTTGAGAGTCCTTTGCACTGCAAGGAGATCTAACCATTCCATCCTAAAGGAGATCAGTCCTGGGTGTTCTTTGGAAAGACTGATGCTAAAGCTGAGACACCAATACTTTGGCCACCTCATGCGAAGAGTTGACTCACTGGAAAAGACTCTGATGCTGGGAGAGATTGGGGGCAGGAGGAGAAGGGGACAACAGAGGATGAGATGGCAGGATGGCATCACCGACTCTATAGACATGAGTTTGGGTGAACTCCGGGAGTTGGTGATGGATAGGGAGGCCTGGCGTGCTGCAATTCATGTGGTCACAAAGAGTCGGACATGACTGAGTGACTGAACTGAACTGAACTGAAGGGCATTCTAGTACTTAGTATACTATTAGGTTCTTTTGCTTAAGAACATGCATGGCTTTGTTATTTGTTCTGTTTCCAATCCAATTATATATTAAAAAAAAAAAAAAAAAAAAAAAAAAAAAAACCTCTCACACTGGAAATACGTCTCTTGTGGACAGAAAAGAAGAAAGAATTTTCTTTACCTCAGAAGGTAAAGAATACCACAGTGCAGGAAACCTGGGTTTGATCCTTGGGTCAAACCTCATCTCCCATTCTGATTTATTTCCAAAAAATTATGTATGATTTACATAAAGAAAAACTCACGCTTTTTAGTGTAGAGTGCTGTGATGTGCTGTGCTTAATTGCTCAGTCTTATCTGATTCTTTGCAACCCCATGGACTGTAGCCCATCAGGATTCTCTGTCCATGGGTTTCTCCAGGGAAGAAAACTAGAGTGGATTGCCATGCCCTCCTCCAGGGGATCTTCCCAAACCAGAGATCGAACCTAGGTGTCCCACCTTGCAGGCAGATTCTTTAACATCTGAGCCATCAGGGAAGCCCTTAGTGTAGAATATTAAGAGACAGTGCATGGGTTCTCACATTTGTGCCTTTCCTTCAAACAGAGGGACTGTCTGCCCTTTCTTCTGGGCTATTTTTTGGGATGTTTGTATAGAAAGCAGCCATGGAAGACTGAGTGTTTCCTTGTGGAATAGTAAGAAGAAGGCATTATATGAATCCCAGGTAAAGTTTCTTGACAATATATGGATAGATTCATATGTCAATCCTTTTGTTACTTCAACCCACACACACCCAAAATGAGGCCCAACCCCTTATTGAATTCCTTGAAAACTAGAGACAGTATATATCTCCCCTGGGTATTCTACCTGGTCCTTAATGTTGGCTAAGCCACACGTCAGCCTAGTTTACGAGGAGCCCTGATCCACAAGCAGAGTTGCAAGTGGTCCAGGAAGCTGTGGTCTCTCTGTATATTTGGTGCTCCCCTCTTCTAATGGCCAGCTAACACCATACCACCATGAACATGCCTGATCTCATCTGACTTCGGAAGCTACTCAGGGTTGGCCTGGTTAGTACTTGGATGAGAGACCATTTGGGAATGACTGGAGTGCTGTAGGCTTGGGGTTTCCCTGGTGGCCACAGTGCAGGAGACCTGGGTTTGATCCTTGGGTCAGGAAGATCCCCTGGAGAAGGAAGTGGCAGTATTCTCCAGTATTCTTTCCTGGAGAATTCCATGAACAGAGGGGCCTGTCAGTCTAAAGTCTGACATGACTGAGTGACCAGCACTTTCACTTTTTCACTTTCCTCTAACGGCCACTTTGAGTTGCAAGTCTCTGTAGCTAATGACTTTGCAAATTAGAGCCTCCATCAAAGGAAGGCAACCTCCACTCAGGGGATCTCTTTTAAGATTTGGACTTACTGCCTCTGTGACACAGCTACCACCCTTTATGAGAAGAAATTGTTAGCTGGCTACTGGGCTTTTATCAAAGCTGAACTCTTGATGCATGGATGCCCTGCAATGACACCTCTGCGTGATGTTTCCACTTGAGTGTATATCAACTCAGATTCAGTAACTAACAAGGTGAGAAGGCTTCAACTGGGCTTGCATGGTAAATGGTATATTAAGAACACAGTTAGCGTCAGAGACATCTTCGTGTTAGAAGAAAAAGTGACAGCTATTCCTCTGTGAGAAACTGTATCCTCCGTTCTACCATGTGAAGAAAACCACTGGCTCCAAAGAGCTCTCAAATCACAGAGGCACCTAAAAGCCTGGGAACAGTTCACTGATTGCTCGGCTGCGCCAAAACCCGATGTTGTCCATTGTCCTGCTGTCGCTGCTCGACTTTAGCATCAGCTATGCAGAATTGATGATGGATGTGGTTGCTCCACTCAGTGGACAGATTTCAATGCCATTCTCTGAGCTCTGGTTACTATTTCCTTCCATGCACTTTACTCACTTGTTGCTGAGGATCTAGGAAACAGGAGAGTGGTAAACTCCTTTTTGGAACTGTGAACAACAGAAATAAACCACAGCTACATGTCAACTGTTTGGGTCACTCATGTCCATGGAAAGATCTCATTCTCTGATGAGACTGAGTAGAATCAAATTGCTGATCAAGTCTACAGACCCTGAATTTCCACTGTTGTCTGAATCCATCATTCTACCAGCCATGGCAACATATTCATTGTTATAGACTGGAGGAAAGATAAAAGCTTGCATGTTTCTGACTAAGAAGTTACCAGTACATGTCGGATATTGTGATGTCTGACAAAACTGACCTGTTTTCTCACGGTGAGAGAAGCCACATCACCGGGGGCATAGACTCCACTTATTTCTGGAAAATTGACTAAATTGGACCTTTCACCCCTTTTATGGACTATCAGTGATGCTTCACTGCTCTCATCACTTTTTCAAACCACTGTGTTGCTCTTCGAGTCCAATCAATCACACTACTGTGGTCCTTAATCCTAATCTGTGTCATGCTTGCAGCTTTCTTAATCAGCTACAATCTGATGATCTACTCAACAAAGCTGATGGACCTGCATTCTCTGTATCATCCATTGTTATCTGGTAAGTATTAGAAATCTTTTTGACTCTACTTTCTTTGCATCTTCCTTAGCAAGGTGGTTTAGTCACTGAATGTGGCTGACTCTTAAAAGGAATAATCCCCCTAGATCATTTTCTGGGTAACGATCAGGATGAAAAAGATGGGAACTGCATATTCCTAGTTTGAAAACTTGATATTTTGCCCTGACCACTCCTGGTCTTCTTTATTTTCCCTGATAGCAGTGCTAAACAGTCTGCTTGGTACATTTTCTGAGTGGCAGCCTGGCCAAAAGATGGTATAGGTGATTCAGACTTAATTTGGGTTCAGCTACCTAGATTCTCTTGTTGGGTTGACATGACCCTATATCACGAGAATAATGACCATATTGTTGATGACACATCTCTCCAAATCCCACATAACAGCTCACACAAACCAAAAGCAGAGGGTACAGTGAATCTTTGTCAGTTTTATAAAAATACCCTGTCTTGCTTGCACTCGGTCCTTCGGGGGGAACAGGGGGAGTTTGGGTGAAAATAGAAAGTGATTACAAAAAAGATAAAGTTATGATTTCTTGAATAGAAAACACTGATTTTGTAATTGATGAGAAAAAACAAAACCTTGGCACCTGTGGAGAGAAAACCTCAGACCCCAGGAGCTATGAGGGAGGGAGCAATATTATTTTTGTCTTTCAGAATCACCCCTGAAGGTCAACTCATGAAAGAAACTTCCCGATGAGGTTTTCCCAAGCTGTTGCAAGCAGTTTAAATGCACAGTCAGACTTTCTAAGCCATGGGTTGCACATCTGTGGTTATGGAGGGCCAACTGTACAGGACTTAAGTCCGTGGACTTTGGTATCGAAGGATGTTTTGGAATCAATCCTCCATGGATACTGAGGGACAACTTTAATGGACTGCTGGGTTTGTCAGCCCTGCCAGAGGGCTCTGACACAATTTAACCTTCATCTTCCTTCAACTTATTGAGTGTTGGAAACTATAGGAGTTGGCCAGCCCAGTTCTTACATTTCCAACAAGAAATAGTTATCAAGACTCCTATATTTCATACCTTCATTACTGTTGCCATCACTCAGTCATTCTGCAAGGTGTATAAATGCCAATTGATGATAATACAGACAAACATAAGGGGATGAACTTATTGCCCTCAGATAGTCACCTATAAAATAAAGACGGGCTTCAAATTTAAGTTGAACTTGGAATTAGAAGGTGTACCAGCCAGTCAGGAGACTAACGTAGAGGTAATGTCAACTTTTTGTTTTCCTTCCAAGGGAGGTCCCATTTGAAGTGTCCACCAATTTTAAATTACACTTTACTATAGCAGTACATTTTCAGCCTTGGGACTCTGCTTATATGGAAGCCAGCCATTAACTTACGTTCCTTCCAAAAGCATGATTTGTAATTCAAGGATGGTCAAAGAGAGCTTGAAACATTTAAGGAAACAAAATAAGTAGATTTCACATACAGCAGATAACTGGAAAAAAGTGAGAGTGTCAATCACTCAATCATGTCCGACTCTTTGTGACCCCATGGACTATAGTGCACCAGGCTCCTCTGTCCATGGGATTTTCCAGGCAAGAATGCTGGAGTGGGTTGTCATTCCCTTCTCTAAGGGATCATCTTCCTGACACAGGGATCGAACCCAGGTCTCCCGTATTGCAGGCAGATTCATTACCATCTGAGCCACCAAGGAAGCCCATTAACTGCAAAGATCCCTCCAAAATAAGACTACAATTTGTTACTTAAGAGAACTTTCTGGAGGGATGTATAACTCATAATTTATGATCAATAGGTATTTAACTCTATGATGTTGTCCTCGAATTAGAAAAAATATGAAGGAATTTATCCTTGACTGAAGGAAATAATTTAAAAATCACCCTGATCTGGAAAAGCATTTAGTTCAGTCTCAGTGTATTGTCCAGGTTTTGTATGAATACAGAATTGCTCTAGATTTTGTCCTTATGGATCAATATGGAGTTAGTACAATAATTAATATACCCTGCTGTACCTGAATTAATGCCTCAGGCCAACTGGGAAAATTAATACAGAAACTTGTGGATAAAGCCACCTGGCTTTCTAAGACCAGCTGGTTGGTTCCCAGAGCCTGGGATCATACTGAAGTTTAATATCACTAGCTGGCCTCGAGCTGCTGCTCATAGTGCTAGAGATAATAACCTAATTAACACTCAGTAACACAGCTGAATACAGTTGGTCCTAGCTTCTATCAGGCAGATTAACCAGAGTGGCCAGTGGAATGGCATTTCTTCTTGACTTTACAGTGGACAGATTGAATCAGTCTAGTTAGGAGATGAGCTGGTTTGTATTGTTGGTTTTGTTGTTGTTTTATGATTCTCTTCAGCAAACTACAGGTTACAAATCCTTTTTGTGTTCCTTATAATTGAATTGATTGCCAAAACATTTATTCAGTGTTGGTGTTCCATGATCAACATTGGGCTTTCTCTTACAGCATGCATCTCAGAGAGACCTATATTCTGCATTGCTTCTAGCAGTAGAAGGCTACATTTATTTATTTCTTCATGCTTGCTAGTGGAGAAGGCAATGGCAACCCACTCCAGTACTCTTGCCTGGAAAATCCCATGGGCAGAGGAGCCTGGTAGGCTGCAGTCCATGGGCTCGTGAAGAGTCAGACACGACTGAGCAACTTCACTTTCACTTTTCACTTTCATGCATTGGAGAAAGAAATGGCAACCCACTCCAATGTTCTTGCCTGGAGAATCCCAGGGACGGGGGAGCCTGGTGGGCGCCGTCTATGGGGTCCCACAGAGTCGCACATGACTGAAGCGACTTAGCAGCAGCAGCAGCAGCAGCAGCTTGCTAGCCTAGTGGGGATTTTCAGGGAGATTTTCTCTATTGTTCAGTTCAGACTCTGTCCTAGTCAAGCATCATCATGTCTCTGGAATGAGGCTTTCTCAGTGATACTGTTCTTCTTCCCCATGGCAGCCAAACTTTACCTTGTATCTTCAATAAATCTTTGGGGGAAGAGAGTTTTCTATGGCTTCTCCTCCACTAATGGGGAAATTTTTAATGGTCTGGACTCAGCATTGCTTCCTGCCATTTCACCAGTGTAGAGGGTTGTTTCCTTTTCCTATCCCCTGGTCTCAGTGCTTTTACACCTGTGCAGATCCAAAGAGGGTTTATTGTCCTTCCCCCAATGTCATAAAACTTTTGTACCAAAGGGGAAAATGACAGAATGACCCAGTCATGGCTTCATGTCTTTCCTACACAGATACTGTTTCCCTGTCCAAGGCCTTTACCACCTAAGGAAGCCATCTCTGCTCCCCGCCTATCCCCAACCCTTCCTGTGATTAAATGGTTAGGTCAGTGGGAAGGGTCTGTTGCCAGAACTCCTGTATTGTTGGCCAGCTCTCCTGTATCGGCCACTCTAAGAAAAAATACCTTATTTAATGAATTTATTTTCTTCCCACACTATTTTCTTACTCCAAGTAAGCTCATCTTCATGACATGTCTCCTTGGAGGAGTTCGTTTTTTTCTTAGATTTCAGTCTACTTGGTTGTCCTGCATCTTTAGCTCTTTGATAAGTTCATAAAAATATTATGATTCTATAGATTGTTCAACTTTTTTCCTTACTGTGAAGATGGCTGGATGGCATCACCAACTCGATGGACATGAGTTTGAGTGAACTCTGGGAGATCGTGATGGACAGTGAACTCTGGGAGATGGTGATGGACAGGAATTGTGCTGCAATTCATGGGGTCACAAAGAGTCGGACATGACTGAGCAACTGAACTGAACTGAACTGAAGGTGGCAACAGTATTATCTTTAGATTTCTATGTGCTAAGTAGATGCAAGAATGTAAATGAATTTTTGGTGCAGTTTTAATTCTTCTGATCTTATGTTATCTATGGGCCTTTATTCGAAGGGTGATTTTAGTCTTTTTGTCACCTGATTCTATGCTGTCACAGAGATAATTTATTATTAATTAAGGCCCTATAGTATATTATATTGCTTCCTAACTTTTGAATGAATTGTAATGTTTCATCAAAGGGAAAGAGAGACATTTAAGAAAATCTTGGTTTATCATCTCTACCAAAATTGATAAATAAAGAATTTATTATTTGTGATTCAGGAGGGGTCTCCTTATGGCCTGATTGATAAAACACTGTATACTTAAGTCATTGTTTCATCATTTATTATACTATGATCTTATAATCTTGGACAAGTCATTTTTCTGAGCCTATATTTATTTATTTGTAAAGGGAGTTAAATATAATCTGCTTTCTTTACACAGAGCATCTAAGAGGAATCAGTGATGTAAGCATGCATGTGTACTAAATCACGATAAGTATACATTATGATTTTTTAATGAGATATATACTAATAATAGTTCTCCTACAATGTGCTGTTAAGCAAAACTCTTAGCATTTCTCCACCTCACTTTCCTTATGGTAAAAATTTATGTAATATTTTCTATCATGACAAATTTCACAAAATATAGTGAGAATCAAAGACATGGTATCTATAGAATGGTTTTGTCTGCTATAACATGTACAAATGGCAGACGTTCTTCTAATATTCAAATGTAGGATTTTTCTTACTCTTAAAAACTATCCACCAATTATGTTGGAAATATGAAACTTCCAGAATTTATTTAAACTGATGTTAGATTTTTAAAATTATTATATTTCAGAAATATATCTTTATTACAAACTAGGAGGATAAATGGAATTACATTTATTTTACATACCTTTTAAGTCTCATAACATGCAACATAGTTTTCTAGATAAAGATAATTCACCTGAAATTTTACAATTAATGTTTAGATATATAATTTGCCTCTCTCTTTCAAGTGAAAATTTGAAAACCTGAATACCATCGATATATTTGACAAGTTTAAGAAAAACATGTATAAATTAACCTATCAGCAGAGCAGTAAGTGCCTGGTTTGAATAAATATAATAAGAACATACCAAATTATTGTTGGATGGATGAATTAGGAATAGTATATACTCAGTTAATATTGCCAGATTTACCAAATACAAATACAGAACACTCTGTTACATATAAATTTCAAATAGATAATATTGGTTTTAGTATAAGTATGCCCCCAAATATTGCATGGACATACTAGTCATGGGCTTCCCTGGTGGCCGAGTGGTAAAGAATCTGCCTGCCAATGCAGGAGATGGGAGTTTGAGCCTGAAAAAAATGTCAGTTTTCATTCCAATCTAAAGGAAAGGTAATGTCAAACAATGTTCGAACTACCATATAATTGTGTTCATTTCACATACTTGTAAGATTATATTCAAAATCCTCCAAGTGAGCAGTACGTGAACTGAGAAATTCCAGATGTACAAGCTGGATTTAGAAAAGGCGGAGGACAAAGAGATGAAATTGCCAAACTCTGTTGGATCATACTGAAAGCAAGGTAATCCCAGAAAAACATCTACTTCTGCTTCATCAACTATGCTAAAAGCCTTTGACTGTGAGGATCACAACAAATTGTTGAAATTTTTTAAAGAGATGGAAATACAAGGCCATCTTACCTGTCTCCCTAGAAACCAACATGCAGGTCAAGAAGTAACAGAATCAGACATAGAAAAATGGACTGGTTCAAAATTGGAAAAGGAGTATGTGAAGGTTATATATTGTCACTCAGATTACTTAACTTTTATTAAAAAAAATATGCAAAATACCAGGGTGGATGAATCACAAGCTGAAATCAAGATTGCTGGGAGAAATATCAACAATCTCAGGTATGCAGATGGTGCCATTGTAATGGCAGAAAGTGAAGAGGAACTAAAGAGCTTCTTGATGAGGGTGAAAGAGGAGAGTGAAAAAGCTGGCTTGATAATCAATATTAAAAAAAAAAAAAAAAAAAAAACCTAAGATCAGGGCATCTGGTTCCATTCAGTTCAGTTCACTTCAGTTGCTCAGTCCTGTCTGACTCTTTGTGACCTCATGAATCGCAGCACGCCAGGTCTCCCTGTCCATCACCAACTCCCGGAGTTCACTCAGACTCACGTCCATCAAGTCAGTGATGCCATCCAGCCATCTCATCCTCTGTCGTCCCCTTTTCCTCCTGTCCCCAATCCCTCCCAGCATCAGAGTCTTTTCCAATGAGTCAACTCTTCGCATGAGGTGGCCAAAGTACTGGAGTTTCAGCTTTAGCATCATTCCTTCCAAAGAACATCCAGGGCTGATCTCCTTTATTATTTTTTTTTTTTCTGATCTCCTTTAGAATGGACTGGTTGGACCTCCTCGCAGTCCAAGGGGCTCTCAAAAGTCTTCTCCAACACCACATTTCAAAAGCATCAATTCTTCGGTGCTCAGCTTTCTTCATAGTCCAACTCTCACATCCATACATGACCACTGGAAAAACCATAGCCTGACTAGATGGACCTTTGTTGGCAAAGTAATGTCTCTGCTTTTGAATATGCTATCTAGGTTGGTCATAACTTTTCTTCCAAGGAGTAAGCGTCTTTTAATTTCATGGCTGCAGTCACCATCTGCAGTGATTTTGGAGCCCAGAAAATTAAGTCTGACACTGTTTCCACTGTTTCCCCATCTATTTCCCATGAAGTGATGGGACCAGAAACCAGATAATCCGGTCCCATCACTTCATGGCAAATAGGTAGGGAAACAGTGCAAACAATGTCTGACTTTATTTTCTGGGCTCCAAAATCACTGCAGATGGTGATTGCTGCTATGAAATTAAAAGATTCTTACTCCCTGTAAAGTTATGACCAAGCTAGACAGCATATTAAAAAGCAGAGACATCACTTTGCCAACAAAGGTCCGTCTAGTCAAGGCTATGGTTTTTCCTGTGGTCATGTATGGATGTGAGAGTTGGACTATGAAGAAAGCTGAGCACTGAAGAACTGATGCTTTTGAACTGTGGTGTTGGAGAAGACTCTTGAGAGTCCCTTGGACTTCAAGGAGATCCAACCAGTCCATCCGTCCTAAAGGAGATCAGTCCTGGGTGTTCATTGGAAGGACTGATATTGAAGCTGAAACTCCAATATTTTGGCTACCTGATGCAAATAACTGACTCATTTGAAAAGACCCTGATTCTGGGAAAAGATTGAGGGCAGGTGGAAAAGGGGACAACAGAAAATGAGACGGTTGGATGGCATCACCGACTCAATGGACATGGGTTTGGGTGGACTCTTGGAGTTGTTGATGGACCGGGAGGCCTGGCATGCTGTGGTTCATGGGGTCGCAAAGATTTGGGCATGACTGAGCAACTGAACTGAAGTGAATCATGTAAGGAATGATGCTGATGCTCCAATACTTTGAACACCTGAGGCAAATAGCCAACTCAATGGAAGAGATCCTGATGCTTGGAAAGATTGAAAGCAAAAAAGGGAGCAGCAGAGGATGAGATGATTAGATAGCATCACCAAGTCAATGGACATGAACCTGAGCAAACTCTGGGAGATAGTGAAGGACAGAGGAGCCTGCCCATGCTGCAGTCCATGGTGTCACATTGAGTCAGAGATAACTAAGTGACTGAACAATAGTAAATACTTGTAATAAAAAAAAATGAATTGTAGTTCACAAAATTCCAATTTAACATAATATCTTCTACTTTATTTGACAAAACTATATTCAATTAATGTGTTTTTGTTTTCCCTATATGTGAAATTTGGTTTATATTATAGTCCCAGGAGTTGTCCTCTGTTCCAATTTTTTTTTTTTTTTAATGTAGATCTCCCTTCAGTCCTTATTTCATTCAAAAGGAATAGCAAAAATTAAAATGAACCTCCTCAGTTATGTAGGGCATCTACAACCATTAAAGCCCTGGAATTAGTCTCACACTACTGGGGTGCCCTAAAGTTGAAGCCAAGCCAAGGTGAAGGGATTAGTTTGTGGCTATATGTTCATAAAAATTTTAATCTAGTGCAGCATTTCTCATGAGGCTCTTCAAGTCTTGAAACAACCTATTGCCCTAGTAGAAACAGGATTTCTTCTTCCAAATTTATTGCTGCTTAAGACCCATACCTTACTTTAAATGGACTGACCAATGCCTGGCATTGTTTCCTATAGTCAGGAACCCAAAAGATCAAAGTCATAAGTATGAGATTCTTCATTTCTTTTACCTCATTGTGCATCTCTCATTAGGTGGCTCTTCAGTTTAGCTGCACGTGAATCACTCAGAGGACATGGTAAACAGATTGCTGGGTCCCATCCTCAGAATTTCAAATTCACAAGGTCTGGGGAAAGGCCCCAAATTCTCTGATGATGCTGATCCTGTTGGTCTGGGAACTACTTTGATAATCAGTGCTCTAAATTACTTTGGCCACCTGATGTGAAGGACTCATTTGAAAAGACCCTGATGCTGGGAAAGATTGAAGGTGGGAGGAGAATGGGACAACAAGGGATGAGATGGTTGGATGGCATCACCAACTCAATGGACGTGAGATTGAATAAATTCTGGGCATTGGTGATGGACAGGGAGGCCTGGCATGCTGTAGTCCATGGGGTCGCTGAGTCAGACACGACTGAGTGACTGAACTGAACTGAACTGAAGAAGAAGTACATTATAGACAGTTAACTGGAACATGTTATTCATTCGGCACCTCTAAAAATCTGTAGTAATGAGTGTTACAGAGATAAATTATGCTCATAATTTTGACCATATGGCATTTTAGTCCTTAAATGTTTTCTGAAGCATCAAGGTAGATTGCACAATGTAAAGTCTAAAGTTTCAATTTTTGTCATAATTTTTTGAAAATTGATACTGCATGTTCATGTGTATATGATACTCTCTGTCTAAATATGCCAAGGAGTATAGATATGCTATATACTGTATTTTGAAACTAATTTGAGTGCATATTCTTAGAACTCTTCAAATTATATTTAAATGTGGGCTATTAGCATTCTAAAAATAAAAAAGACAAGAAACAAAATTCTCCCAAACACCCAGATTCTTTTTACTTATAGTTGTATTGTGGAGGAGTGTGGGGAGAGGTATAATATTCAATGAGTAAAATGATAAGCAATTCAGTTTTTGTTATTTCTCTAAACAACATACTGCCTTCAAGGCATTGAAGGTATTTTAATAACTTTCACTTCACTTTCTCTGTGAAGTGGCTAATCAGCAGGCACTTACATGTGTAATCTAATGATATGCAAAAAAGTAGTTAAAGAATTTATTAAGCCTAGTATTTTAATGTCTTCATAAAAAAAAAAAACCATGTTGGACCAGCCGGCTCAAAATAAGTAAGGCTAGGCACAAAAATTTTATCAAATATATATTCAATTTTTGAAATTAGAATATAAAGATATAAGAATCCAAAAGAATTTAGTCACCTAGTGTCACTTGCAACTGAACAGGAGAATGAATGGCAGCAAAGAATTAAGCAAAGAAATTATTTTTAACGGACATGACAAAATGAGATCCCCTGTGAGCACTTAGAGTTTGCACTGTCTCTTTAAATCCTTTACTGTACTCCTCAGTACATGATCCAATGATACACTGATTGATGTATAGGAGATTACATCAAAGCATAATGTGTTCTGGAAAATCCTGAAGATAAAAATCATCCCTCAGATTTCAAAGTAAAACAAAGAAATAAAAATAAAGAGTAGTGTCTAAAATTCTTAATAAGAATTTGAACTCTGTGGATCCTAAGCATTTGTATTCATCCTTTATTTGCTGTGCTTCGTGTTAGATTAAGTGACAGTTCAGTTCAGTTCAGACGCTAAGTCATGTCCCACTCTTTGCCACCCATGAACAGAAGCATGCCAGGCCACCCTGTCCATAACCAACTCCCGGAGTCCACCCAAACCCCTGTCCATTGCATCAGAGATGCCATCAGACCATCTGATCTTCTGTTGTCCCCTTCTCCACCTGCCCTCAATCTTTCCGAGGGTCTTTTCAAATGAGTCAGTCCTTTGGATCAGGTGGCCAGAGTATTGGAACTTCAGATTCAACATCAGTCCTTCCAACGAACACCCAGGACTGATCTCCTTTAGGATGGAATGGTTGGATATCCTTGCAGTCCAAGGGACTTTCAAGAGTCTTCTCCAGCACCACAGTTCAAAAGCATTAGTTCTTCAGTGCTCAGCTTTCTTCATAGTCCAACTCTCACATCCATACATGACCACTGGGAAAACCATAGCCTTGACTAGACGGACCTTTGTTGGCAAAGTGATGTCTCTGCTTTTTAATATGCTGGCTAGGTTGGTCATAACTTTTCTTCCAAGGAGTAAGAATCTTTTAATTTCATAGCAACAATCACCATCTGCAGTGATTTTGGAGCCTAGAAAAATAAAGTCAGACATTGTTTCCACTGTTTCCCCACCTATGTGCCATGAAGTACTGGGACCGGATGCCATGATCTTAGTTTTCTAATATTGAGCTTTAGCCAAATTTTTCACTCTCCTCTTTCACCTTCATCACGAGGCTTTTTAGTTCTTCACTTTCTGCCATAAGGGTGGTGTCATCTGCATATCTGAGGTTATTGATATTTCCCCTGGCAATCTTGATTCCAGCTTGTGCTTCTTCCAGCCCAGTGTTTCTCATGATGTACTCTGCATATAAGTTAAATAAGCAGGGTGACAATATACAGCCTTGACATACTCCTTTTCCTATTTGGAATCAGTCTATTGTTCCATGTCCAGTTCTAACTGATGCTTTCTGACCTGCATACAGGTTTCTCAAGAGGCAGATCAGGTGGTCTGGTATTCCCATCTCTTTCAGAATTTTCCACAGTTTATTGTGATCCACACAGTCAAAGGCTTTGGCATAGTCAATAAAGCAGAAATAGATGTTTTTCTGGAACTCTCTTGCTTTTTCAATGATCCAGTGGATGTTGGCAATTTGATCTCTGGTTCCTCTGCCTTTTCTAATACGAGCTTGAACATCAGGAAGTTCACGGTTCATGTATTGCTGAAGCCTGGCTTGGAGAATTTTGAGCATTACTTTACTAGTGTGTGAGATGAGTGCAATTGTGGAGTAGTTTGAGCATTTTTGGGATTGCCTTTCTTAGGGATTAGAATCAAAACTGACCTTATCCAGTCCTGTGGCCACTGCTGAGTTTTCCAAATTTGCTGACATATTGAGTGCAGCACTTTCACAGCATCATCTTTCAGGATTTGAAATAGCTCAACTGGAATACCATCACGTCCACTAGCTTTGTTCATAGTGATGCTTCCTAAGGCCCACTTGACTTCACATTCCAGGATGTCTGACTGTAGGTGAGTGTGAATGGTCACACTATCATGATTATATGGGTTATGAAGATCTTTTTTGTACAGTTCTTCTGTGTATTCTTGCCACCTCTTCTTAATATCTTCTGCTTCTGTTAGGTGCATCTAATTTCTGTTCCTTATTGAGCCCATCTTTGCATGAAATTTTCCTTGGTATCTCTAATTTTCTTGAAGAGATCTCTAGTCTTTCCCATTCTATTGTTTTCCCCTATTTCTTTGCATTGATCACTGAGGAAGGATTTCTTATCTCTCCTTGCTATTCTTTGGAACTTTGCATACAAATGGGTATCAGATCAGATCAGATCAGTCGTTCAGTTGTGTCCGAATCTTCATGACCCCATGAATTGCAGCATGCCAGGCCTCCCTGTCCATCACCAACTCCCGGAGTTCACTCAGACTCACGTCCATCGAGTCAGTGATGCCATCCAGCCATTTCATCCTCTGTCGTCCCCATCTTCTCTTGCCCCCAATCCTTCCCAACATCAGATGGGTATATCTTTCCTTTTCTCCTTTGCTTTTCACTTCTCTTCTTTCCACGGCTATTTGTAAGGCCTTCTCAGACAGCCATTTTCTTTTTTTGCTTTTCTTTTCCATGGAGACGGTCTTGATTCCTGTCTCTATACAATGTCAGGAACCTCTGTCCATAGTTCATCAGACACTCTGTCTATCAGATCTAGTCCCTTCAATCTATTTGTCACTTCCACTGTATAGTCATCAGGGATTTGATTCAGGTCGTACTTGAATGGTCTAGTGATTTTCCCCACTTTCTTCAATTTCAGTCTGAATTTGTCAATAAGGAATTCATGATCTGAAATCAGTCCTGAGTGTTCATTGGAAGGACTGATGTTGAAGCTGAAACTCCAATACTTTGGCCACCTGATGCAGAAAGCTGACTCATTTGAGAAGACCCTGATGCTGGGAAAGATTGAGGGCAAGAGGAGGAGGGGACGACAAAGGATGAGATGGTTGGATGGCATCACTGACTTGATGGACATGAGTTTGGGTAGACTCTGGGAGTTGGTGATGGACCAGGTGGCTTGGCATGCTGTGGTTCATGGGGTTGCAAAGAGTCAGACATACCTGAGTGACTGAACTGAACTGAACTGATCTGAGCCACAGTCAGATCCCAGTCTTGTTTTTGCTGACTGTATAGAGCTTCTCCATCTTTGGCTGCAAAGAGTATAACCCATCTGATTTTAGTGTTGACCATCTGGTGATGTCCATGTGTAGAGTCTCCTCTTGTGTTCTTGGAAGAGGGTGTTTGTTATGACCAGTGCATTCTCTTGGCCGAACTCTATTAGCCTTTCCCCTCCTTCAGTCTGTACTCCAAAGCAAAAGCAAGAGTTTCCTGACTTCCTACTTTTGAATTCCAGTCCCCTATAATGAAAAGGAAATCTTTTGTGGGGGTTAGTTCTAGGTCTTGTAGATCTTCATAGAACCGTTCAACTTCAGCTTTTTCAGAGTTACTGGTTGGGGCATAGACTTGGGTTACCGTGATATTGAATGGTTTGCCTTGGGAATGAACAGAGATCATTCTGTCATTTTTGAGATTTCATCCAAGTGACAGTAGAATCCATTAAAATATTTCATTAAGTTCTTCATATGCTTTAGGTCTTATTCTAAGCAGTTGACCTATGTAACTGCCCACACACACACACAAAACTTACGGAAAAACTACTATCATTAAAAACTACCATTTTACTGACAAGAAAAGTGAGGAAAGTGGGGAAAAACTGGGGAAAGTGAGATTATGATTTGCTCAGCGTCACCAGTTAGTGCCTGGTATTGGTTAGCATTATAAGTCCTCTTGAAGATTTTAGCCATTGAGCTTGTTCAAATATAGTATTTAATATAATCATCATAGTATCCATTGGGATACATGTTTACCTTCCTTTTTAATGAGAAAGTGGGGCTTGAGGTTACTGTGTAACTTTTCTGATTTTGGATTCCAACAGATTTGGATTTTAATCTCAGTGCTATCTTGCAGCATTAAATTAATTTTCCAGCTTCAGGATCCTCACTCTAAAATATTGATGAATGCCTGTAATTAATATGACTGTTGAGCATTAGAAATGCTATCATATAAATAATTAATTTGGGATTTCCCTGGTGGCTTAATGGTAAAGAATTCACAAGCCAATGCAGGAGATGTGGGTTCAATCCCAGAGTCAGAAAGATCCCCTGAAGAAGGAAATGACAGTCCACTTCAATGTTCTTGCCTGGGAAACCTCATGGAGAGAGGACCTGATGGGTTACAGTCTGTGAGGTCACAAAAGAATCAGGTATGACTTAGTGACTAAACAACAGCAACAACAAAATAATTTCAATTCCTTACACATAAATAGCACTCAATAATGAGTAATTATTATAAATTTAACAAGGTCCCCATTATATAATGAGTCTTCTAGAGTATATGATTTGGATGTCTAACTTCCCCCTCTTAAGTGTTTCTATTATATTGCTTCATGCTGAAACATATCCAAACACTGGACCTGTCTAAAGATAACTCCCCTGCTATCAATCAATATAGGTATTGAAAAGAAAAAAAATGTTCATTTAGTTTAGCACTCAGATTAGCACTGCTGCCAGCAGCACGGATAAAATATTTTAAAGGGTATTTCATTCGATTTGGACACCTATGGCTTTAGCAATAATTAAAATATCAACTCATGATTGGCAACCATCAACCAGAATACACTGATTAATTTCTGCAAAGATTTGGTATACTCTTAAAAAGCCTCTTGATGAAAGTGAAAGTGGAGAGTGAAAAAGTTGGCTTAAAGCTCAACATTCAGAAAACGAAGATCATGGCATCTGGTTCCATCACATCATGGGAAATAGATGGGGAAACAGTGGAAACAGTGTCAGACTTTATTTTTTGGGGCTCCAAAATCACTGCAGATGGTGACTGCAGCCATGAAATTAAAAGACGTTTACTCCTTGGAAGAAAAGTTATGACCAACCTAGATAGCATATTCAAAAGCAGAGACATTACTTTGCCAACAAAGGTTGGTCTAGTCAATGGTATGGTTTTTCCTGTGGTCATGTATGGATGTCAGAGTTGGACTGTGAAGAAGGCTGAGTGCCGAAGAATTGATGCTTTTGAACTGTGGTGTTGGAGAAGACTCTTCAGAGTCCCTTGGACTGCAAGGAGATCCAACCAGTCCATTCTGAAGGAGATCAGCCCTGGGATTTCTTTGGAAGGAATGATGCTAAAGCTGAAACTCCAGTACTTTGGCCACCTCATGCAAAGAGTTGACTCATTGGAAAAGACTCTGATGCTGGGAGGAATTGGGGGCAGGAGGAGAAGGGAGTGACAGAGGATGAGATGGCTGGATGGCATCACTGACTCGATGGATGTGAGTCTGAGTGAACTCCGGGAGTTGGTGATGGACAGGGAGGCCTGGCGTGCTGGGATTCATGGGGTCGCAAAGAGTCGGACATGACTGAGTGACTGAACTGAACTGAACTGAATCTAGAAAGCCAGAGTTGCAAATAAACTATCCTTTAAATATTACCTTTTAACTTAAAATCAATCAAGACAAAATTTGTAGATGTATGCAATGTAGAAAGCACCGTTGGTCATACCCTAAAATTCATAAGCTTTCCTTTCTAATCCCTGTTAATAAATACAGGTTTATTGTGTAACAGTTTTAAAAAATGCACAAAAAGAGAACACAGCATATATCCACTATTTACTTATACTACCTTCATAATTGGTTAATCCTAATCCACACAAAAAGTTAACCAGAGAAAAAAGAACACGCATACATTGTGGTTCACATCTTCTCTTGTGATGCTAAAATAGTGAGGTGAAACAAGCTCTAAAATTTTCCTTTCTGATCTCTCAGTCCACCACAGCTTCCAAAGACCTCCCCACATATGAGGTAAATATCTCTCATTTAATTTCCTCTCATTGTTAGTGTGTTGTTTTGGTGAGAAAGAAGAGATAATGGATACTGGTCTAGAATAATCCTTATCTAGAATAAGTATGGCCACATATATGGATGTTTACCTCATAGGAATTCTATATTGAAATTTGGAGCCATAGTCTTGGGGTAATATTAATTTGCAAGCATTGTCTTTGGTATATGTTTTTCCCTTTGGCAAAGTTCTTTCCCTTTGTGGTTTAAAGATGAAAACTCTGAGTGTATTGGAGTTTTCTGAGTTCTTCGATATCAATTGTTAAAACCTTGCTAAAAAGCTGTACAAAAAAATAGAATATAATTTAGAATATCACAAAGCTATCTTGGACTGTATCCAAAAATGGGTCAACTACCTCAGACATAAGAATATGTCATTGTCACATAATCACATGTGTTAGAGAGTAAGGGCAAAGCTATTACAGGACATTCAATATTACTATATTGAGAACAACAGAAATAGAAGCTTCTCATGGGGATGTTGGCTATTTGGTCATTAAGTCTCACTTCATTATCTTAAGTGTTCATATTTAGCCATTAAAAGTCCTTATTTTCTGTTTTCTGATATAAGAGTGCTTGGAACCAAAAGACAATATAATCTAGTATATGAAATCTGAACAAAATAAGCACAATTTTCCTGATATATAGATTACAATTATGTATTTTCTCTTTTGAAAAGAATAAATTAAGTAAAAGTAGTAAAGAGATAAAATGAAATACTAACCCTTATACTAATATTTCTTTTGGTTAAATTATACCCTCAAATCTTTTTATTTATAATCAGTTACCTTTATCTGTTTGTATTGTTTCATCCAATTTGACTAATATACTTCTTTTAATCTATGCTGAATCATATCGAGAGCCAAGTTTCCTGTGCTTTAACTTTAGGGTATTTTTTTTTATATATAAAGGCTATTATTATATATCTGAACTAGAGAATTCCTCTTGTAATCACTACAGAGCTTAAATAGCCATTACTGGATTGTACTTTCATCTTTTCCATGAGAGAGAAGAGAGTGCATGTCAAAAATATAATAAAATTATAGTTTGCAAATTTGAAAACACTGCTAACCTTTATGTTTATTTACTTGCAAGCCAGACAAAATGAAGTGCAGTGATAGAAGACTGAATTTATGTGTCCTAAGTGACTGACATTTTCCCAAGCATCTTTGAAAAATTTGACTTAAAATCTTTCTACTAACATAAAATTCAATTGCTTTTGGACTTCCCTGGTGGCTTAGATGGTAAAGCGTCTGTCTACAATGTGAGAGACCTGGGTTTGATCCCTGGGTTGGGAAGGTTCCCTGGAAAAGGAAATCGCAACACACTCCAGTACTCTTGCCTTGAAAATCCCATGGACAGACGAGCTTGGTGCAGGCTACTATCCATGGGGTCGCAAAGAGTCGGGCACGACTGAGCGACTTAACTTTCACTTTCACTTTCATAGTTGATTTGAGCAAAGAAGCAAAACCAGTTCCCATCCTAGGTATGGCAAAATAAGCATGGAATCCTGCCAAAACTTTAATGCTAATCACTTGTGGGCTGGCAAAAAGTAGTTTAGCTTCTTCTGAAGTAAGGTGTCTTAATCTCTCTTTATTAGAGACTTTAAGACAAATGACAATGAACCATCAGTCAAGGGAAGCTGGAATACCTGTATGGGAGGCATTAGGATATTTGCGTATAATCCAGACCTCCTTCTTCAGACACACAGTAAGGTTATACTTCTCCACCTTCTTTGAAATTAAGCATGGCCATGGACTTGCTTTGTCTAATGAAATATGAGCAGAAGTGACGTGTGTCTCCCCCAGGTGGAAGTTTCAAGAGCCAATGTGTGATGTATCATGCTTCCATCCACTTACCACAGAAACTGTGACTGTGTATGTTGAGATGGAGCATCTGTGAACCAGGTATTGCTGTGGTGAGGTGCTCTGCTGACCTCATTGGTTGATATAACCTGAGTGGAAAATCTATTTACTGTTGTCAGAACACTGAGTTTTTGGAGCTGTTTGTTACCACAGCAAAGCCTAGTTTATACTAATGGATGCACACACCACCCTTTATTTGAAAAGAGTCAGGTTAGATCTCACTTAATAAATTTTCCAATCATCTTCAAAATTCAATATCTACCATAAAGCTGTGAAAACAACAACAAAACTTGTCCTTAGAAAAACTGTATAACTGATGACCTGATTAACTGAATAGGAAGTGATTTCCCTCCTTGCTAATTTAATTTTTTAATATCTTTAAAATGCCCTAAAATAGCTTAGGAATCTAGCAGCTTCTGCAAATTACTGATGAGAAAATTCTTTAGAAAATTATTTCTAACTATTCCTATGTGTCCTATGCAAAGAACATTTACTTTAAAAAATGTATACAAGGATTTTAAGTAGAGATTTAAATTGATTTCATATAGTAAGAAAAACATGTCAGTTATAATTGGGCTTTTTGTCTGCAGTTACCAAGACTGGGGAGCCAAGCTTGCAGTTAAAAATGTTATCTTCATGTAAGCAGAATGATGCTTTGATTCAGAAAAGAAAGAGAACATGTTTTCTAGTGTTTGACACAATTCAGTCCATTCACTGAGACCATGAAACAGAGTTCACCCCTTAAATCTCAGTGTCTTCTTTTGTGAAAGGGGTAATGGTGCTTTCTATAAGAGTTTATTGCCATTATTGCTGTTGTTGGCTGAGAAGCAGGTGTGAGGAAACATACCTTAAAGTCAAGGCTTTAAAAGATGGGAGTTCAATGTTTGGTGATTTAGATCAGGGGTCCCCAACCCTCGGGCAGCAGACAGGTACCGATCTGCAGCCTGTTAGGAACCAGGTCACACAGCAGGAGGTGAGCGACAGGCCAGGAAGCAAAGCTTCATCTGCCACTCCACATCACTTGCATCACCGCATGTACCACCCCCATCCATTTTTCGCTTGTAGAAAAAGTTGGGGATCACTGATTATATATTTTTTCTCCCACATCTGTGGAATACCAGCCACTGAAGTTCTTAATTTTTAGCTTCTATGGTTGTTAAAAATTGAAGCTGAGTATAAACAATTCCAATTCCAATTCCAAATAATCCAAATCCAATTATTATCATCTGTCTGAGAGAGCTGTGCTTATGACAGTCTCTCAGTTGTGTCTGACTCTTTGTGACCCTATGGAGTGTATGTAGCCTGCCCGGCTTCTCTGTCCCTGGAATTCTCTAGGCCAGAATACTGGAGTGGGTAGCCATTCCCTTCTCCAGGCAACCTTCCCAACCCAGGGATTAAACCCAGGTCTCCTGCATTATAGGCGGATTCTTTACCAGCTGAGCCATCAGGGAAGTCCAAGAATACTGGAGTGGGTAGCCTATCCCTTCTCCAGGGAATCTGTATAAATAATTTCATATAATCCAAATCTAAATCTTATTATCATCTGTCTCAGAGAGCTGCACTTGTGGCTGATGCTTAAAGAATTTGGTCCTAAACCCCAATAATGCAACCCAGATTTCTTATAGTCATAAGTCAGATAGAGATTTATCCTTTCATCAGGCAGCTATCTTATCTTCTTCTCTCTTCTCTCCTGATCATTCTGCATTTTAGATTCATATTCTTTCATAAGATGTAGGGAAACATGTATGTATCTGTCTTCTCAATAGAAGAAATTGTGAAAAGATCTTTCTGCTGAACTGCTTCATTCCATTTTGAACACATGTTCCCAACTAGATACTCAGTATTTGCAATGTTAGGGCAGAGAAGAGTTTGCTCAGGATGTTCTCTATCTTAGTGAATACTTGAGTCAAAAATATTGTGACTGACAATAAACATTTCTTAAGTATTTGCAAAGAGTATAGAAGAGAAAGGAATCACATATTTTTGAGAGCCTACTGTGTACTGAGTGCTTTTCTAACATTGCCACTTTTGAGCTTTATAATTCAATGAGTTGGATATTTTTACCCCAAATTTTCAAATGAGGAAACTGGTTTAGAGAGGTGGAGGAAGTTAAATTTGTATCATTAATGGTTTTCGGAATGGGGACTGAATGTTGGGTCTCCTGTTATCTCAAGCTCTTGATCTCACAACAGCACCATACTGTCTTCTCTTAAGGAAATGATAATTGAAATAAGTCAAGCAATATATTCCCCTTCTATGAACCTTAGTTTCCCTCTTTGGAGGTTGATGATAATAATACTTCATAATATTGAGGAAAGGAAATAAGAGAACATTTCAAATACAGTTAATAGTACAAGGGAAAACAAACATGGAATATTCAGAGAGATAAGAGTAAAGTGATATGATTGGAGAGGAGTGTTTGTGTAGATGTGCAGTAGGACACAAGCTCTAAGGTGAAGTGGGGCCATAATTTTTACAGTCTTGAATTTCAAAATGTTGTATCTTAATGTGTAGGTAATGATGAGCACTTATGAGTTGTTAGGTATAAAATGGTAGACAGATGTTAAACAGAAACTGAATCTGGATAGTGTATTTTAACTGATTTATTTCTTCAAGAATCTTCTGTGATCACTAGAGGGATTACTGCCCAAAATGTGGGCTGAGAGCTTAAAAACTTACACGTTGGAGTTCTAGTTCTACCATTCACTAATAAGGAACTGGAATCACTTCATAAGCTCTTATTTCATCACCTAAGAAAATGCCAATGTTAAAAGAGTTTCTTCCTATTTTGTAATTTTGAAGATGCAGCAGAATGAAATTTTAGGTCATGACCTCTGGGGGTGAACATAACTGGCCTAGAGTCTTCTTTCTTCCTTGTTTTTATTTCTCTTATCTTAGGTAAAATACATTTAATCTCTTTAAGCCTCAATTCCAATGATTATAAAATGATTGCATCAATAGTACATTTCTCATAGTGTAATTGAAATAATTAACAATATGATGATATTGTTAATGTATATAATGCAAAGCTTGGCATATAGGTTCACATAAATTAGTTATTATGGTGAATTATGCACTCAGACAATGCACAAAGAAGGGATCTGTGTGGTATCACTTCTTTCTAAGTACAAGTCAGTGTTTTCAGTCTTCTACTCTATAGAATAAAACATTGAGATTACTGTGTGGCAAGTAGTACTTTATATTCTTTATGGACTTCCTCTTCCTTCTCTCAATTCCCCAGCATATGAACTCATACCTTTTGGGGTCTGTTTGCACTTTTGCTATTAAGAACATAAACTGACTTAGGGCATGCAGTGGAAGAGTGCTGAAGGCAGAAAGGAAGTGGTGGGGACCCCTTTCATCAGCATCACACTGAGGAAAAAGACATATGCTGTGTGTCAGCCAGCCCACCCTGGGAGAGGAAAAGATTATTAATGGAGCAGTAATGTTAAAAAGAATAAAAAGTGAGTTCTTTAAAAAAAAAAATAGTAGCATTAAAAGTATTCAAAAATACGCAAACCAACTTGAATCTCAGTTAAGGGCTGCTAAAGGAAGAAGAGTATGCTCTGTCTCCAGCATCTGGACTAGAACTAGTGCATGTAATGTATATCTGTCACTGACAGCTTTCTGGGCTATTTTTAATTCAGTCTAATTAGTCATGTCTTCTCCTGCATGTACAGGAATCAGTCAGTGTGGGTAACAATTGTGAGACTACCTTTTGGAGAACTTCTTTGAATATTACTTTGGAAGACAACCGAAAGTCTTATAAATGATACCCCCATAAATGTCAGCCCTGAAAATTCAGCTGACGTCAACTAGCAGAGGTTGGATGGGCTGGCATAGATATTGGGGTTGAATATTGCATCTGACATCAAAATCATGGCTTTGTAAACATTTCCTTCTTTGCATGCCGATGTAATTATCTTGCACCCCAGAGAAGAGAAAAACTGGGGCCAACATCATTTCAAAGGAAAGAAAAATGTGTTCCTATTTTTATAGCCTTGTAAAAGCAAGGAAATGTCTGCAAAGAAAGGGAAAAAAATAGTCTTGAAGAAGAATGCAATATGCCCCAACCCAAACTTATTCAAGATGTCATTCCTGGATAGAATTCTATGCTCTCAGCATTAGACAGGCTGGTTAAGCAAAGGCAAGTTGTACATAGACTGTCATCTGAACATGATATTGATTGATCGTTTTTACAAACAGGCTGGACTGCAATGAAAAGCCTTGTGAATGTGCTAAGACCATTTTAACAGGTCACTGGAGACCAAAGTGCCTGGAGAGAATCTAAGCCAAGTCCTATGAACAGTTCATAATATATGAATAATGAAGCACTTCAGGAAAAAAAAAAAAAGGAAACATATACATAAAATGAAGATATTCCCAAAGACATTTCTTGTGTCACTAATATTTTTGAGAGCCCTTCTAGCTGCAACCTGATTAGGTGTTTCGGGATCTGCAATATGTTTTCTTCATGACATTCTGATCCATAGTTCTTCTTTAAACATTTTTTTTCACATCATACATAACATGTTTCCGCTGAATTAAAGAAGGTAGAAGTCTTATCTAAAATAAGCATGAAACACTATAATGAATTAACTAAAAGTAGAAACATTCCTCTGCACACATGCAACTAGAACTGTTGAAACCTTTCAAAGGCAACAGTGAAAGGAGAAACATTAGCTAGAAAAAAAGAAAAAAAAAATCAGCCTCCTTCTGAACATGGCAACATATAACTCTTGCCAACCAATCCCACACAGCACCAAATTTCTTCCTTAAACATGTAACTCAGACAAATAGACATTAAGTTGTATCTTGTTCACTCACTTTCCCAACTGTAATTTTTCTCTAAGCTTTAATATTCAACTGCAAGTCCTTGATTTTAAATTTGAGGCTCTAAAATTATATTATCACGGTGATGGTGGTTTAGCCGCTAAGACATGTCTAACTCGTGCGAACTGCTGGATGGTCAGAGGCTCTTCTGTCCATAGGCTTTTTCAGGCAAGAATACTGGAATGGGTTGTTATTTCCTTCTCCATATATTATCATAAGTTATAATATAGTTTACGGAGGAGCCTGGCAGGCTACAGTCCATGGGGTTGCAAAGAGTCGGACATGACTGAGCAACTTCACAATGAATCATCCCTTACATCAAGTTTTAGAAAGAGGAATTTGTAAATCTTGTGCTATGAAATTTATCCTTGAGGCTTATTTATTTTATACATAATAGTTTGTACCTCTTAATCTTCTATCCGTCCCTGTTTTGCCCCTCCCCTCTTTCCTCTTCTCACACTAAGTAACCACGTTTGTTCTCTATATTTGTGAGTCTGTTTCTTTTTATATTATATTAGCTGGTTTGTTTTATTTTTTAGATTCCACATATAAATAATACAATATTTGTCTTTGTCCGATTATCTCAAGGTCTATCCATGTTGATGCAAGTGGTAAAATTTCATTCTTGTTTATGGCTGAGATATATTCAATTGTTTTTATCCCTTAGGTTGTTGATGGGCATTTAGTTTCCTTCCATATCTTAGCTATTGTATACATTGCTATGAACATTGGGGCATATGTATCTTTTTTTAATTAGTGTTTTTGCTTTATTTGGCTACATATCCAGCAGTGAAATTGCTGAAGTATATGGTAACTTTAGTTTTAGTTTTTTGAGGAACTCCATACTGTTTTCTGTTATGGCTGCACCAATTTGCAATCCTACCAACAGTGTACTAGGATGTCCTTTTTTCTACATTCTCACTAGCATCTGTTATTTGTAGACTTTTTGATGATAGCTATTCTGATAGCTATTCTTTGGCCACTTGATGAGAAGAACTGGCTCATTGGAAAAGACCCTGATGCTGGGAAAGATTGAAGGCAGGAGGAGAAGGGAAAAACAGAGGATGAGGTGGTTGGATGGCATCATTGACTCAATGGATATGAGTGTGAGCAAGCTCCAGGGGTTGGTGATGGACAGGGAAGCCTGGAGTGCTGCAGTCCATGGGGTCGCAAAGAGTCGGACATGACTGAGTGACTGAACTGAACTGATTCTGACAGATCTGAGGTAATATCTCATTGTGGCTTTAAGTTGCATTTCTTTGATCATCAGTGGTGTTGCTGTTGTCCAGTTGCAAAATTCTGTCCAGTCTTTGCAACCTCATTGACTGCAACACATCATGCTTCCCTGTCCTTCAATATCTTCCAGAGTTTGCTCAAACTCATACTTATTGAGTTGGTGATGTCATTCAATCATTTCATCCTCTGTTGCCCCCTTCTACCCTGCCCAGTCTTTCTCAGCATCAGGGTCTTTTTCAATGTACCTACTGGCCACCTGTATATCTTCTTTGGAAAAGTATTTGTTCAAGTCTTCTGCCTATTTTTTTAATTGGGTTCTTTTTTCTTTTTTGATATATTGTATGAGTTATGTATATATTTTTGGATAGTAACTACTTATTGGTCATATCATTTGCAAATATTTTATTTTATTCAGAATGTTGTCTTTTTGTTTTGTTGATGGTTTCCTTTGATGTACAAAAGTTTTTAAGTTTAATAGGTCTCATTTGTTTACTTTGTTTTATTTTGCCTTGAGATAAATCTAAAAAATATGATTTACTTCAAAGGGTGTTCTGTCTGTGTTTTCTTCTAAGAGTTTTATTGTTTCCAGTCTTACATTTAGGCCTTAAATCCACTTTGAATTTATTTTTGTAGATGATGTGAGGAAACATTCTAATTTCATTATTTTACATATAACTCTCTGGATTTCCCAGTATTACCAATTGAAAAGACTGTCTTTTCTCCATTGTGTATCATTGTCTCATTGTCATAGATTAACTCCCCATAAGTCTGTGGGTTTATTTCTGAGCTCTGTATTCTAGTTCATATATCTATGTGTCTGTTTTTGTGCCAGTAACATACTATTTTGATTACTGTAGATTTGTAGGGTAGTCTGAAGTCAAGGAGCATGATACTTTTATGTCTATTCTTTTTCAAGATTGTTCTGGGTATTTGAGGGCTTTTGTGTTTCTATCCATGGGCTTCCCTGGTAGCTCAGATGGTAAAGAATCTGCCTGCAATGCAGGGGATTTGGGATCAATACAAATTTTACTGTACTTTCATACAAATTTTAAAATTATTTATTCTAATTCTGTGATAAATTCCAGTGATATTTTAATAGGAACTGCATTGAATCTGAATTGTATTTTAAGGATCAAAACAATTTTTAAATAATAAAATATTCATCATATTTTTAGAGGATTTGTTCTTCAAATGAGAAAATGTCAGCTCAAGAATAATCATACTATATGTATTCTACTTATATTCTCCAGTGGCGGCGGTGTGGTTTAGTCACTGAATCATGTCTGACTGTTGCAACCCCATGGACTGTAGCCTGCCAGGCTCCTCTATCCATGGGATTTTCCAGGCAAGAATACTGGAGTGGGTTGCTATTTCCCTCTCCAATATTCTCCAGTAGTTGATATTAATAATGTTTTATATTTTTAAGATGATTATTTTACTCAGCACTCTCATATACATTACTTCCTCGATCCATAGTAACAGCATTTATTCCCACTTTACACATAAGGAAATGGTGGATAAAAGCCTAAGAGTTTCCAAATGGCATAAATCTTGATCTAGATGACCTGCCACAATAGAGCATCATCTTGGATACTGGACATTTTTATGCACTCTGACTCCTATTTTGAATGATGGCTCTTTTAAACCTTGTTGCATTTTTTGTTGTAATTCTTCTTTCACTGGAAACTTTGAGATAAAAAGACACTGGCCAAAGAATGTAGCAAGATACATAGTGTGGCCATATGAACCTGAACAGTGTTGATTTGTATGCTGTACTATTTGATGAGTAAGTGTGGGAGTGCACAGCAAGGATAGGTATGAATAGAAAGAGCCACCAAAAGGCCTTCTAATTAAAATATCTTCATCTTTTCTCATATAAATATTTGAACAATTAGAAACTAATTTGGATTAGCAAACTCCTCTTTTTAAAAGCAAATATCATGAGGAGATCAAATCTGTAAGTCATAGTGACAATTATTTGAATAATCATATGAATATGAAGCTAAAAAGTAACTCAGGAAATAGGAGCTTTGCTGGGCAAGGAAAAAAGGAAATTTGGGAGCCTGGAGGATATAAGACCCTGGTGGGAAGGGAAGAACTTTGCACAGTTAGGAACCATTAAGAGGGCACTGAACATTTAGAAGGTGGAAGGCAGAGCGGAAGGTGAAGAAGCAGTTGTATACTAGAGGCAAGTTATGCCCCTGAGCCTGGATAGCAGCCAATGTATCAGTGAAAATTATCTTGTGCACATGGCTGTTAATTCAGGTAAGTGAATTCCAAATAATTCTTAAGGCTACAAATATAACTCTCCCTAAGTCAGCTCAGGCTCTGCAGTTCATTTCAGCTTAATCTTTTATAAGTCATTGCCTCTTGAAAAACGGTGTTATATAGTAGATACTGTGCACATGCACACACGCACACACACATAAACACACACACAGAATGTTTGTGATACCCGCCTATTCTAATCAAGATTTTAGAAGATTTAACACCCCCTCCCTTAAGATCCTTTCCACTTTGTCTTTATCACCTTCTTTTCTCATTCACTCAATTCAACTAACATTTTTATGCTCAAATTAACAATTGTGCTAATATTTGAGATTTTGAAATGAATCAGCAGAATCCTGATTCAAAGAATTGAAATTTCTGGGTCATGCTACAATAGGAACATTCATAGGATGGTACAGGAGCTGGAAAAGAGTAGCACTTAATTTAGCCTGAAGTGTTAGGAAACTTTTAGGAGGATCTGTAAGTTGAATCTTCTTTTCGGGTATGATGCAAATTTTGGCAAGTTACCAACTTAGTTTTTTCTGAGAATCTGTTAATGTTTTTGTTATATCTAAATTCTTACTAAAGGGAAAAAACATCACTAAACTATGAATTTATCCATCAAACCACTATAGTATATTAGAAAATCCTTAACCATTTTCTTAAAGGTTATACTTAGAATGTTTGGGCTTCCCTGGTGGTTAAGTGGTGAGGAGTCCACCTGCCAATGCAGTAGATATGGGATTGATCCCTGATCTGGGGAGATCCCTTGGAGAAGGAAATAGCTACCCACTCCAGTATTCTTTCTTGGAGAACCCCATGGACAGAGGGGACTGGTGGGCTACAGTCCATTGGCTCTCAAAGAGTTGAACACAACTTAGCGACTGAGCAACAAAACATATCTATAATGTAGGTATATATTCAGTTAGTATCATCACATGGACATCACCAGAGGGTCAATACTGAAATCAAATTTGATTATATTCTTTGCAGCCAAAGATGGAGAAGCTGTATACACTCAGCAAAACAAGACTGGGATCTGACTGTGGCTCAGATCATGAACTCCTTATTGCCAAATTCATACTTAAAGTGAAGAAAAGGAAAATCACTACACCATTCAGGTATGACCTAAATCAAATCCTTTATGATTATACAGTGGTAGTGACAAATAGATTCACAGGATTAGATCTAATAGAGTGCCTGAAGAATTATGGACAGAGATTCATGGCATTGTACAGGAGGCAGCTATCAAGACCATCCCTAAGAAAAATAAAAGCAAAAAGGTTGACTGAGGAGGCCTTATAAATAGCTGAGAGAAGAAGAGAAGAGAAGTAAAAGTCAAAGGAGAAAAGGAAAGATATACCCATTTGAATGCAGAGTTCCAAAGAATAGCAAGGAGAGATAAGAAAGCCTTCCTTAGGGATCAATGCAAAGAAATAAAGGAAAAAGTGGAATGGGAAAGACTAGAGATCGCTTCAGGAAAATTAGAGATACCAAGGGAACATTTTGTAAAAGATGAGCACAATAAAGGACAAAATGGTAAGGCCCTAAAAGAAGCAGAAGATCTTAAGAAGAGGTGGCAAGAATACACAGAACTATACAAAAAAGATCTTCATGACCCAGATAACCACGATGGTGTGATCACTCACTTAGAGCCAGATAGCCTGGAATGCAAGTGGGTCTTAGGAAGTATCACTACAAACAAAGCTATTGGAAGTGATGAAATTGAAGTTGAGCTATTTCAAATCCTAAAAGATGATGCTGTTAAAGTGCTGCACTCAATACATCAGCAAATTTGGAAAACTCAGGAGTGGCCACAAGACTGGAAAAGGTCAGTTTTCATTCCAATCCCAAAGAAAGACAATGCCAAAGAATGCTCAAACTACTGCACAACTGCACTCATCTCACATGCTAGCAAAGTGATGCTCAAAATTCTCCAAGCCAGACTTCAACAGTAGGTGAACCGTGAACTTCCAGATGTTCAAGCTAGATTTGGAAAAGGCAGAGGAACAAGAGATCAAATTACCAACATCCGTTGGATCATAAAAAAGCAAGAGAGTTTCAGAAAAACATCTATTTCTGCTTCATTGACTATAACAAAGCTTTTGACTGTGTGGATCACAACAAACTGTGGAAAA
This sequence comes from Bubalus kerabau, assembly GCF_029407905.1. Lineage (NCBI taxonomy): Eukaryota > Metazoa > Chordata > Mammalia > Artiodactyla > Bovidae > Bubalus > Bubalus kerabau. Next base: position 61,559,415 of record NC_073629.1, on the reverse strand, counting down.
TTCTGAAAGAGATGGGAATACCAGATCATCTGACCTGCCTCCTAAGACATCTGTATGCAGGTCAAGAAACCACAGTTAGAATAGGATATGGAACAACAGACTGGTTCCAAATAGGAAAAGGAGTATGTCAAGGCTGTATATTGTCACCCTACTTATTTAACTTACATGCAGAGTACATCATGAGAAACACTGGGCTGGAGGAAGCACAAGCTGGTATCAAGTTTGCCGGGAGAAATATCAATAACCTCAGATATGCAGATGACACCATCCTTATGGCAGAAATTGAAGAAGAACTAAAGAAGGTCTTGATGAAAGTGATAGAGGAGAGTGAAAAAGTTGGCTTAAAGTTCAACATTCAGAAAACTAAGATCATGGCATCTGGTTCCTTCACATAATGGCAAATAAATGGGAAACGATGGAAACAGTGACAGACTTTATTTGGGGGGTGGAGTGGGGCTTCAAAATCACTGCAGATGGTGACTGCAGCCATGAAGTTAAAAGATGCTTGCTCCTTGGCAGAAAAGCTATGACAAACATAGACAGCATATTAAAAAGCAGAGACATTACTTTGCCAACAAAGGTCCATCTAGTCAAGGCTATGGTTTATTCAGTAGTCATGTATGGATGTGAGACTTGGACTATAAAGAAAGCTGAGTGCCAAAGAATTGATGTTTTTGAGCTGTGGTGTTGGAGAAGACTCTTGAGAGTCCCTTGGACTGCAAGGAGATCCAACCAGCCCATTCTAAAGGAAATCAGTCCTGAATATTCACTGAAAGGGCTGATGCTGAAGATGAAACTCCAATCTTTTGGCCACCTGATGAGAAGAACAGACTCATTTTAAAAGACCCTGATGCTGGGAAAGATTGAAGACAGGAGGAAAAGGGGACAACAGAGGATGAGATGGTTAGATGGCATCAGCATCCAACTTTCTGGGGATGAGTTTGAATAAGCTCTGAGAGTTGGAGATTGACAGGGAAGCCTGGCATGCTGCAGTCCATTGGTCCCAAAGAGTTAGACATGACTGAGCGGCTGAACTGAACTGAACCTACTAACAATCAAAAACTCCTTTTAACAAAATATTCTTTAAATTTTGAATTATCCAAATTTTTAAATATTGTTAGATCTTATCCTTTAAATTCATTAAATATACTTTTTTCACCCTATCTGATCTTTGGAGTTCTTTGCCTAGTGATTATATCAAAATGCAAGCTCTACATATTGGCCTAATGGACAAAAGACCAACAGCGTGATGTTACTATTTTCCATTTTTCTTACTGGTTCACTCTTGATACAAAAATAAAACAGGATTCACTTTGCCCTCAGCATACTCTGTTTCAGTCCATTTAATATTCGAAAGATTTTTCACTGTGTTTGCTTGAAAGTGCTTTGATATCATAAGTGCTTTGTGGTGTGGTCACCTGTAAGATTCAGAAAACATCAGCCTATGCCTAAGCATTGCTTAGACACATTCTTAAGATTTACCCTTCAAAGTCATCTATATGCAGAAAAAATCAGAAAAATGAAATTGTTTTGTCTCTATTACGTTGCAAAATGAAAAAGAAAAAGAAATGGTGATGATCTCTTAGGCTTTGGTAACAATAGGAAGAGAACGTATAAAGGAATGAAGGAGGTCAGGAAGGTGATGGATGCTTGCCAGTCCAAACAATTTCATGTAACAGGCCCTAAATTTAAAAGGAGAAAACTTTCTAGATGACAAATGTGGTCAGAGTGAACAATTAGAGGAGGGTAACAAGCTGGTGAGCGCATTCTTATTAAACTAGCACACATCAGTCATTGGGGCTTTCAGGAGATAACAGAAACTATTGACAGGCTTGAGGAGGGCAGCTGAAATTACACAGTCACTCCACACTTTCTATACATTTGTCACTAGTGGATGTAAATATTTATGGCTCAGATAACAAACGACTTACCTTATTTGGCTATTTGAGGTGCTGGTGCAATTCTAGGGTCACTGGAATGGTTTTAGGTTTCCGCTGAGATCTGGGCTGGATTAAGGCAAGGGAGTCGTAGCAGCTGCAAATGAAAATGTGTCATAACCCATTCCACTCCCATAATCCTTCTGTTCTCACACATGCCCCCAAACCAACCCCCACCCCACCAACAACAGAAAATAAAAATTAAGACAATCTGTGCCTTGGATTGTAGGTAAAAATTCTTTCCAATAACTGGAACTTAGGAAAATGTGGAGTGCAGAATGGAAACTAAACTAAGCACATTCAGAGTGCATAAAATTAAAACACACCAACTTCATCTGTTGAACAGCATGGTGCTCTGGCAGTTCATAAGCAAATGTTTAATAATATTTATAGTTCAGCTAAATAAGGACTTAATAGAGGAGAATGGGTTGTCCTGGATGAGATCAACTCAGTCTGTTCTCCCAGATGTTGATCCTAGGCTTAAACAGCATGGATTCACCTCTGGTCGTCAAGGATACAGCAGAGCTCTGTGATGGATCTTAACCCCGGGGCAGGGATGGGCGGGCCTGAAAAGAGATACTCTTTACCTGCATCTCTACACTAAACAAGCATTTGGTTCCACTGGTCAGGAAGATAGTGTTTTTCATCTAAAGAGTATGTCTGCAGGGCTGTTTTCCAACTGGGATCCTAAAGGGCAACTACCACACGAGCACAAAAATGCTCAGAAAGCTCTATTAAAGTGAATGGCCCTTTCTTATATGTAAGAAAATACGTAAACTGTACATACTTAAGGTATACAACATGATTTAGACTCAATAACACTCAGATAGCCTTTGTAATATTTGTACTTGATGGTGTTTTTCTTGGGAAATATTGTTAAATCATCTTTGATCTTAAATGTCAAAACATTGTATTAATTTTTTGAAAGATATAATATTTTATAAATTAAATTATATATAATGAATGTTCTTTTAGGAGTAGCACTTCTACCGGACAAGTTATAATTACAGCATATTAAAATCACCTTCATGTTAGATTCTGGGACATGAAACAGCTTTATTTAAAACTGTGAAAACTTTAAGTGAAATTTGAACCCTGAGATTTATTACAGTGTTGTGCATCCACACTTAAAACTGCCATGAGTTTCTTTTGATTAGAAGTTTTCTCAATGGACAGCTCTCAGATTTGAAAAAATCAACTCCAGAAACATTTATTGACATATTCTATGATCAAGGCATTTAACTACTACAATTTGGAGGTGGGGCGGTGGTGGGGTGCTGGTGATGCTTGGAGAGTCTTCTTTTATGAAGAAGAAAATCTTTGTAGGAATTGACATTAAATCTAAGGTACTCATGGAAATGATGATAAATTGTGCTTAGTGACTTCTTGTATGCAACCCTTCCATGCACATTTTTTCCTGCCCAACACGGCCTTATTTCAAAAGAAAGGGGAGTTGTGGTAGCCATGGTGACACCCTCTCCAGATCCTTCTTTAAGGTGTACTTGTTGCACAAATCCACCTTCAAGGGCAAGCTGCAATTGACAGCACCTTTAGTGGTGGCTTCAGTTGCAAAGAACTTCCTTGTCCAGTGTCATCCTCTTACGAGAGTGGCCATATCACTTGATGATGGAGGGTTTATATAAATGCCAGATCACTTCAGCTCACCCAATGTAGAACAATACTAGCTGTTTTAGCTCCCAAATTTCTCCATAGTGTTAGGCATTGGTAGAGATTTTCATCAAGCCATCAAGTCAGCTACTCCTTTGGCTAGATCCTGCTGGTTTATTACACCTTCTGTAGGTGTTGATTCATCTCAGAGTTCAGCTCAATTGGATAAAATATTCCTCAGGAAATCTTAAATAATATGCTGCTTAATTTTTCCCAATACATCAATACCCATCTTATGATTCTGAGTGGCATGGATTTGGGCCCCCAATCTGGGTCATATTTAACTACACCTTCCTTCAAGCCAGAAATTTCCAAAGTTATCTTGGTGTTCATTGATAGAAAAGAATAAGTGTAGCTCAGGATAAGAAAAGTGTCCTGATATTTTCATTAAGAAGTCATCTTATTACTCAATTAGAGTATATCACACAATTAAGGCATGGCCCTAACCATTAAGAGGTTGCATAAACACATCTCTTCTGAATGGTTTAATTTCCTTACAATTAAAACTAAAACTTCCCAACTATGAAGACCACTATCTTTGTAACTATACACCTAATGGACCATTTGGAGAGGGCATCACCATGGATATTACAACTCCCCCTCTTTTGAAAGGGGCTTCGTAGCTCAGTTGGTAAAGAGCCTGACTGCAATGCAGGAGACCTGTGTTCTATCCCTGGGTTGGGAAGATCCCCTGGAGAAGGAAATGACAACCCACTCCAGTATCTTTGCCTGGAGAATCCCATGGACAGAGGAGCCTGGCAGGCTACAGTCTATGGGTCACAAGAGTTGGACACAACTGAGTGACTAAGCACACACACCTAATGGACTAAGGTCTATGTTCATTCCTACTGGAAAAGGTAGTCTCATGCTGTCTTCTGGTTTCTGCTCAGTTACATAAGAATGGACCTTGAACCTGGAACACTTCCTTAGAATACAATTAGAATAGAATATAGTTGCTCTGTTGTATCTGACTCTTTGCAACCCCATGAATTGTAGCCCACCAGGCTCCTCTGTCCATGGAATTCTGCATGGAAGAATACTGGAGTGGATAGCCATTCCCTTCTCCTGGGGATCTTCTCAACCAAGGAATCAAACCCATCTCTCTTGCATTGCAAGTAGACTCTTTACCATTTGACTGATCAGGGAAGCCCTGGAATACTTCCTTACCAGGGATAAAAAGCCAACAAATCCTTTTATGGGTTTATCACCTTGTATGGGAATATCTCTTCCTGTTTCATGCTCATTGTGTACTCTTTTGTTCTGCTTAAGCATGTGCATCATACGGCATCTGTCCACCTCCAACCCTGCTATATCTTGTCCTCTGTTGGGAGTGTGGGAGCAGTGTCCTTCCTTTGTTGCACAAGAAGGGTGCACACAGGCTAGTTGCCCTGCATGGGAACTGGGGAAAGATCTGCTGGCCATGGCGAGTCAATGCCCAGTAGTGAAGCTGATTGTATTCTGTCTCTTCTCTATATGAGTAATGTGTTATTTCATTCAGTGCTTGACTGAGTTGTGTTTTCCTTGGTGACTCTAATACCAAGATGCTGTGGGCAGAAGTTGTTAGAGTCGTACCCTGAGTTTGATAACCAGTGTATGGTACTCTGCTTGACGATCAACTACTGAATCTTCATACTGAGTCATTCTTATAGAGGAAATTATCTCCTACTTATTTACTAATTCAAATGATTCTCACATATGAAATTGACAGAAAAGATATATTCCCACATTGTCACAAAAAACAATTCTTCATAACACTTTGGAAAACTAACCTATGAACCTGAGGAGGAACCTGTCAGGCTCCTGGGCCATGGAGACCTTCCAGTTGCTTATCAGGAAAGGCAGGGGATGCAGAGACAAGAGAGGAGCAGCCAGGAAACAATAGTGCAGGCTTGGGTCAGAGTTCTGGTTCAGCCTCAGTTCAGTTCAGTTCAGTCCCTCAGTTGTGTCGGACTCTTCATGACCCCATGGACTGCAGCACTCCAGGCCTCCCTGTCCATCACCAACTCCCAGAGTTTACTCAAACTCATCTCCATTGAGTTGGTGATGCCATCCAACCATCTCATCCTCTGTCGTCCCCTTCTCCTCCTGCCCTCAATCTTTCCCAGCATCAGGGTCTTTTCCAATGAGTCAGTTCTTCGCATCAGGTGGCTGAAGAATTGGAGTTTCAGCTTCAACAATAGTCCTTCCAATAAACACTCAGGACTGAATTCCTTTAGGATGGACTGGTTGGATTTCCTTGCAGTCCAAGGGACTCTCAAGCATCTTCTCCAACACCACAGTTCAAAAGCATCAATCAGCCTTAAGGGATACACAACACTATCTTTGAGCTCTTTTGTTGATGTTTTTGTTGTTCAGTTCCTGAGTCTTGCACTGTCACACACCAGGGTTCTCTGTCCTCCACTATCTCCCAGAGTTTGCTCAGTTTCATGTACATTGAGTCAATGATGCTATCTAACCATCTCATCCTCTGCCACCCTTTATCCTTTTGATTTCAATCTTTCCCAGCATCAGCGTCTTTTCCAAAGAGTTGACTCTTTACAGAACTAAAAGGGATTCCCCAGTTGCTGGCAAACAACTTGCCAGACAATGTAGAAGACATAAGAGATATGGGTTCAATTCCTGAGTCCGAAAGATCTAGTATTCTTGCCTGGAAAATCCCATGGACAAGAGGAGCCTGGTGGGCCAACAAATGGACGATGCCAGCATTCTTCATTCTAGAGAAGACCACGTGAGTCCACATTAAAGGAAACTGAGAGGCTCTCAAGAGTTTACTTGAGACCATATTAAAGAAGGGCATGCTACACACCCCTTAATCTTATCAACACTTATTGAACCACTGCTATAAAATTCCTTCCCAAATCCTCCCAGCTTAGGCAGCACAGTTTTGAGAGGCAAAAACCTGCTACATAAACATTTACCTAACAATGCAATAAAACTGTTACTTTCTACTTCACCCAAAGCTCTGTCTCTGAGATTCAATTCCACACAAATGCACAGGGGCCATTTTTGGCATCAACTAGAACTATTAAATAAAAACATTGGTTTATATACATATATATATATGTGTGTGTGTGTGTGTGTGTGTGTATGTTTATATATGTATATTCGTTGTTGTTAAGTTGATAAATCAGGTCCAACTCTTTGTGGCCCGATAGACTGTAACCCCCCAGGATCCTCTATTCATGGGGTTTCCCAAGCAAGAGTACTGGGTTGGGTTGCTGTTTCCTTCTCCAGGGGATCTTCCTGACCAGGGATTGAACCCACATCTCTGTCTCCTGCACTGGCAGGTAGATTCTTAATCAATGAGCCATCAGGGAAGCCCACATATATAAATCCATAAATGCATAATATATATATAGTATATATTTAATATATATCAATATGTCAGCAAATTTGGAAAATTCAGCAGTGGCCACAAGACTGGAAAAGGTCAGTTTTCATTCCAATCCCAAAGAAAGTCAATGCCAAAGAATGCTGAAATTACTACACAATTCCACTAGTCATACACACTAGTAAAGTAATGCTCAAAATTCTCCAAGCCAGGCTTCAGCAATATGTGAACCGTGAACTTCCAGATGTTCAAGCTGGTTTTAGAAAAGTCAGAGAAACCAGAGATCAAATTGCCAACATCCACTGGATCATCAAAAAAGCAAGAGAGTTCCAGAAAAACAACTTTTTCTACTTTATTGACTATGACAAAGCCTTTGGCTGTGTGGATCACAATAAACTGGAAAATTCTGAAAGAGATGGGCATACCAGACCACCTGACCTGCCTCTTGAGAAACCTGTATGCAGGTCAGGAAGCAACAGTTAGAACTGGACATGGAACAACAGACTGGTTCCAAATAGGAAAAGGAGTACGTCAAGGCTGTATATTGTCACCCTGCTTATATGCAGAGTACATCATGAGAAACACTGGGCTGGAGGAAGCACAAGCTAGAATTAAGATTGTCGGGAGAAATATCAATAACCTCAGATATGCAGATGACATCACCCTTATGGCAGAAAGTGAAGAAAAACTAAAGTACATCTTGATGAAAGTGAAAGAGAAGAGTGAAAATGTTGGCTTAAAGCTCAACACTCAGAAAACTAAGATCATGGTATCTGGTCCCATCACTTCATGGGATGGGACCATGAAGTGGTCCCAAATAGATGGGGAAACAGTGGAAACAGTGGCTGACTTTATTGTTTTGGGCTCCAAAGTCACTGCAGATGGTGATTGCAACCATGAAATTAAAGGACACTTACTCCTTGGAAGGAAAGTTATGACCAACCTAGACAGCATATTAAAAAGCAGAGACATTACTTTGTCCACAAAGGTCTGTCTAGTCAAGGCTATGATTTTTCCATTGGTCATATATGGATGTGAGAGTTGGACTATAAAAAAGCTGAATGTTGAAGAATTGATGCTTTTGAACTGTGGTGTCGGAAAAGACTGTTGAGAGTCCCTTGGACTGCAAGGAGATCCAGCCAGTCCATCCTAAAGGAATTCAGTCCTTAGTGTTCATTGGAAGGACTGATGTTGAAGCTGAAACTCCAATCCTTTGGCCACCTAATGCAAAGAGCTGACTCATTTGAAAAGACCCTGATGCTGGGAAAGATTGAGGAAGGGAGAAGGGGACGATGGAGGATAAGATGGTTGGATGACACCATCAACTCAATGGACATGGGTTTGGGTGGACTCTGGGAGTTGGTGATGGCCAGGGAGGCCTGGCGTGCTGCAGTTCATGGGGTCACAAAGAGTCAGACATGACTGAGTGACTGAACTGAATTGAATATATATAACATATATTAATGTATAAGCCTGACATGCTGCAGTCCATGGGGGTGGTAAAGAGTTGGATATGACTGGGGGACACAACAATAACAGTATATAATCACTAGATGTATACCTGAAGCCCTGATTATTATTAAATCTAAATACTTCTATAACAAAACAAAAATATACCTGTCACTAACTTTCCCCATGGCAACAATTAATTCGTATCAGCTGATAGAACTTTTGCCAGAAGGATTTTTCTTCACAAAAAAAATTAAACAAAGATTTTAGATTTCTTTATTTACTTCCAGGGGGTGGATTAGGTGATAATATCAGGCAGAGAAGATCATTAGCCAAAGGCCAAAAACATTGCATTTCTGTCCCTGAATGACCTGATTATGTTAGCAGAATAAAGTCTCCATTTCTACTCACAATTTTTCAGTGGGGGAAAAAAAAGGAGCAATAACTTTGATAAGATTAAAAGGTTTGTGGAAGACTCCACCTTTAGCAAAAGTCACTAAGTTGTGTCCTTGTGACCCCATGGACTATACAGTCCATGGAATTCTCCAGGCCAGAATACTAAAGTGGGTAGCCTTTCCCTTCTCCAGGGATCCTCCTAACCTAGGGATTGAACCCAGGTTTCCCACATTGTAGGTGGATTCTTTATCAGCTGAGCCAAAAGGGAAGCCCTTTAGACTCATCTACAGTTTTTCACAGCACAGGCCTCTCTTCTCCCCTTCCCCAGATTCAACCCCCACCCCCAATACAGATTTGATCAAGCACTGAAAGAGAAACAGATTCAAGTTCAATTGACCTACCCTAGTTAAAAATAATCTAGGAGGGAAAAGTTCAAGTCTGTAGCAAAGTTCTCTTCATTAAGAAGATGCAATAAGCAGAAGATAAACACTCTGTGATTGCTAAAAGCATAAAATAATAGTCACATTGATAGAAACTTAGCACTAAAAAAAATGAGTTTCATTAAACAGAAACAAAAAATTTAGTGACCTTTACTTACCACATCTTAAGATATTCCCAGAATTTAGCAAAAAGAAGCACAAACATATACATTACGATAATATTTTTATGATTTCTTTTAAAATGATCACAGCAGTTACAGACACAATCTGGCAGGAAGGTCCAGAGGTCTTGCCACCACAGCAAGATTCATCCCAATGGTCACCTCTGTGCCTCATCTCTGAAATTTCCTCTTTCATTTCTTAAAAATGATGGTACGTTCCTTTCTTGCTTACATCCGTCAAACCTAATTTTTAGGACTTTCATTTCCTGTTGCTGTACTTGACTAAATGGAGTCTTAACCCCTTTTATCTTTTTGGAATTATATCATCTGGCCAGACAATCCTCTTTCTGCCTGGAGTCTTAGTGGCTGGCTTATTCCTTATATTTTTTCATTAACCTTTTAATATCATCAATATTGGGAGAAGAATGTGCTTATAATAGAACAACTACATTTAAAAATGTGAAATATATTTATTTTCTCTCGAGTTCAAACTTCATGATTCTGGGAAAGAACATAAGCTATTAGAGTCCTGAGCAAAATGGCTTGAGCTAAATGTCAGATATACTGGTTTCCTTCATGCAGAGGTAATGACTTGAGAGAAAAGATAGAGAGCAAAGGAAGGAGTGCATGTATGCTCAGTCATGTCCAACTTGTAGCCCACTAGGCTCCTCTGTCTGTGGAATTTCCCAGGCAAGAATTCTGGAGTGGGTTGCCGTTTTCTTCTCCAGGGGAATCTTCTTCACCCAGGGATTGAAACCACATCTCTTGTGTCTTCTGCATTGGCAGGCACAATCTTTACCACTGAAATACTTGGGAAGCAAGAAAAGGAGAGGTCTTTCTAAAATGCAATCCCAGTTGGAGAATTTTTTTTTAATGCATAAAAAGTCCTAAGGCATTTAATTTTTTTGTTGTCAAAGAAATTTCTGACAATATAAGGATGACTCAGACATCTTGAGAATTAATATTTGAAATGTTTCTATCCCCAAACTTCAATGCTGTGATTTGAAGGGGAAAAAAAATTATCTGACCCTGTAGGTGTAAGTTTGTGAACAGTTAGAACAGCCTTAGCTCCTATTTCATTTTTTATTTAGAATTCTTGCAACTCTGTCACTGAACATCTTGAATTTGTTTTGCATGTCATTAACCGTATAAGATGAAGTTTTTTTTTTAATCCTTTATTAGCTATACAATCAAAGTCTCAGGCCCTGCATGATTCTCTAAAATTTGTGGCTTTCAGATCAGCAGTGTCCTAGTTCAAGAAGGAAATTGCTTTCAGGCAGTATTATTCAAAGAGTCTTGTTTCCATTTTATCTTTTATTTAAGGCTGCTGTGTCATCTAGGGCTTGTTCATGAGAACTCCAATTATTTGATAGGCAGCAGTCAGTGACATTTTTCTCCTTTTTTTTCTCTTCTGATGCTGCTGCTGCGAAGTCACTTCAGTCGTGTCTGACTCTGTGCGACCCCATAGATGGCAGCCCACCAGGCTCCCCCATCCCTGGGATTCTCCAGGCAAGAACACTGGAGTGGGTTGCCATTTCCTTCTCCAATGCATGAAAGTGAAAAGTGAAAGTGAAGTCGCTTAGTGGTGTCCGACTCCTAGAGACCCCATGGACTGCAGCCTACCAGGCTCCTCCATCCACGGGATTTTCCAGGCAAGAGTACTGGAGTAGGTTACCATTGCCTCTCCGTCTCTTCTGATAGGCACAGTTAAAAATTATTTTCATTAAAAAATTAGGCACCTACTTAGTGGCTGAGGCAGTTTACACAAAGACCACAACAATTTCCACTGCGAAGCAAGGAAAGAAAAGGTGTGTCTCTGAAATGAAGAACTTTGCAGAATTACCTGAAGTGAAGTAGAAAGTTACTGCAATAACCAGGGCAGAGTTGATGACACCTTATCTCAGAATTTTTGCCTGGATATAGTGTTGCACTTTCGCCTTCTGCCCCTGTGGGTTCCCCTGATATGGGGTACATATCTTATGTATTGAGTCTCAGAGTAGAGTCCCAGGTTGCCTGTGATAGTCTGCACTCCCCATTTGTGTATCCATGTGGCCAAGGGAGCATGACATTAAATGGTAAATTAAAAACTCTATGACAGGTTAGCAGAAATATTTTGAATTAGAGAAGAAATTTTTCTCTTGCTCTGTAACAAAGAGCACAATTTCCTTTTGTGCTGGAGTCCACAAATCATGTGGCCAATGCTATATAAAAAATTCATTTAGATAATCTAAGGAATGAGTGAATAATTAGTAATAAGATATTAAAAAGGCAAGAATTAAACTTCTTCCATGTGAAGAAGAATATTGAGGGAAATTAGAATTGATGTGTAATTTTTAGTGTTTGTTTGGGGAGGATGGATTATTGGAGTATTTTTGAATGTCAATGGGCAAGAGTCAGTGAAGAGGGAGCTAATAAGAGAGGAAAGTGATAAATGATGGAACAACGCACCAGGGAGGTAAGAGAAGTTACTCCTGGCCATATCAGACTCCTTCAGGCAGAATCCTGAGCATATTTAACACTGAAATAATCACTGAAGAGCTTGGCTGAGCATCATCTGTCAGGAAGGGCTAATCATTCTTTGTGCAAGGCTTCATAGACTGGAACCAGGGAACAGGAGGAGGCAAATCACAGCAGAAAAGGAAATTTTAGGTTTTGAAAAAGAATGTAAAGGTAGACACATCTTGAAGATTAAGTGTGGATGGATACAAGTTTATGACATGTAGTTTGACTACATTGAATCATAAAGAGAGAAGACATGTTTTAGAGAGATGAGTCAGGGGACTTCAATGGAAAAGCTCTATTTGAGGTCAGGCACATCTGCAGTAAGCAGTCCAGTGCTTTGCACATAGCAAACATCTTGCAAAAAATTGTTAAACAAATCCCAGGTCAGGTTGGCCCCATTCTGGGTTACAATCAAACAGTTTCCTCTGCCTGCATAAAACTAGGATGGTTGGTGTGTCCAGAGACCCACAGCTGTCAAATACCATGACCGAAAACTACAGCCCTCTGTCCATTTTTTTTGTTTTTTTTTGTTTTTTTGGTTCAAATTCTACGACTACTATCTTTATCATCTCTCTAACTGTTCCTCAAAAACACGGAGCACTTTCATCATTCCTACTCCTTCCTTTGTATAGCTTTTTATTCTGCTCATACTTGGTCCCCACCTTGAAGAACTCTTACTGGGCTCAAACTCCAAATCCAGCTACTGAAAAACCTGCCTTGACATCCTTTTACAAGGACATGTTGCCACAATATCTTGCATTTATCCTCATAATTAGAATGTATGGATAATATTTTAATTAAAGTTTATATTTCCTCTTCTCACTACAGTGAGAGTTCCTAAAGATAGGAATAAAATATTGTAGCCCAAGTATATAAGACAGATCATAAAGTAGGTACCCAACAATTGCTTGCACACTGGTTGACTGACAGGCTAAATGAATGGCCAGTTATGGAGAAGGATGAAACTCAAGAGAGAAAATGGTGTGGAGGAAGCACAATGACACAGGATCAGCAGTTGACATTTGCTATGTATTGCCAATAAGTACCCATTTCTCTTTTAGACAGGAGCATTTTATAAAGTATCTGTCCTTTCTTATGGCCAGCTCTACCCCAAACTTTATCTGATGTGAAAGAGAAAGTCTGAGGCTCATCTAGTCCCTGGCCACCACCCTGAAGAGAAAACCTGGAGAGTAGAACAGGAAGGATCTGGTCATGCTGTTAAAATAGACTGTCAGAAGCCAGCATTTCCTCCTAATTTTTTGATCATCTGAGCCAGATTTTCATTGCTTAAGGTATTTTGTGTTGTTTGTTCAGTGTGCTCAGCCGCTCATTCGTGTCCAACTCTTTGCTCAGTCACTCAGTCATGTCCAACTCTTTAGCCCACCAGGCTCCTCTGTCCATGGGAATTCTCCAGGCAAGAATACTGGAGTGGGTTGCCATGCTCTCCTCCAGAGAATCTTCCCAACCCAGAGATAGAACCTCATCTCTTGTGTATCCTGCATTGGGAAGCAGATTTTTTTTACCACTAGCAACACTTGGGAAGCCCATGTTGTGTTGAGTGCTGCATTATTTTTAGCCTAGATGTTCTACCTGAATCAAAGTCATGCTGGTTATTTCCATTGGGTTTGGAGTCCCAGAGAATCACACCCATGTGGATGAGGATCAAGTAACACATTTGACTTAGTGGAAATAAGTCCCAGTGAGCCATCGTCCCAAAGCCATAATCCCAAGACTATGATAAGTCTTCTGCAGTGGGCTGCAGCTGAACTTTCCAATTTAGACAGTTGGGGTTGAGACTGACACCTTCCCTGCGGTGTTGACAAAGACTTTGAGTCTTGACACTTAATGTTCTCTAGCCCAAACCACTGGCACATTCAGACCTTTCTTATCTTTTTAACAAAGACATGTACTGTTCCAATTTCTTTTCATACTGAGAGAAACTTGGGCTGGTGTGTGTATGTATGCATGTGTATGCTTGGCATTGACCCACAGCAGGGAAGAGAGATGTAAATTACATATTTCCCATGTATAAAATTTTTTCAGAATACTCATTCTCTCCAAAAATAAAAGCATAACGTGGCTTCTAATAAAGTTTAAATAAATGAGACTGATTCACACAGCTGCCAAACCTTTGACTGAATTTCTCCATTTGGACAAAGAAAAGAGTGTATGGTTCTTTGTTGCTGACTCGGTAACTTCTCCCTGGCTCCTTGTTTTGTATCCATTATCATGTCATATATTGCAGGCTGCCACCCTGTCTGACTGCACTCTGTTAACCTTGACTGCTGTTCCTGCTGAAACACAGCTAAAGTTGGGTCATGGTTCTTCCCCTCCAGTGCTTTTTGCTTTATTGCTAATTCTCCAACTTACTGGTTCTCTCTGCCACTTTCCAGAAGTTTCCTGGCACCTCTCTCACCAAAAACCAAAGCCACAGGCTTAAGGGTATCATTTATGGCATTTCAGAAAGGAGCAAAGAGCTGCAAACATTTTTGTACTCTTTCCTCCACTCCCCAAGAGAGGACAGTAGTAAAACCTTTGAAACAGTAAATAAACTTGAAATTGTCTAGTGTTGAAAGGCTCGCTAGCTAGTCACAGAAGCGAGTTTCCTGGCACAGCTTCCACGTGCCCGCTGAGGGGAAGGTTCAACTATCTCCTCAGGCAAGTCCTGAGTAATTCTCTGCTGTGAGAGCAGTAAACCCTTCTCCTCCTCGGTCAACAGAGAATACCTTCTGAGATGTAATAACCTTTGACCTGGACAGGAATACAACATGATTCCCTTTTGAGCGGGTCCTTGGAAATCTCCTTGCTATAGGGGAATGCTTAATAGCCCTGTTCAGCCTGATCGACAGCTATTTTGCCATCATACTTAATACCAGTTGTCTAAAACAAGTGTCATTTTTTTTTTTTTTTGATGAAGAAAATTGGCACATCCTAATGTTGGCAGCTTTTGGAAATTTTAATATGAGAGGAAAATTAAGAAGAGTATTAAAAGGAACTCTGATATCCATCTTCCCCAAAATGTTATTGTAGTCGTTCTCACCCTTCCAAACACTGTCACAGACCCATTATGCTGTCACGGATCAGTGTACAATTGACAGAGAATAAGATTGAGACAGTCCATCAATCTAATGTCACACCATGTAATAAAAGTCTACAGAAACCCTGTAAATGCTAGTTACACTGCAAGATACAGCTCCAAAGTGCCGATTGGTGTAAAATGTTCTAAATGGCTACAGACAGGTAATATGTCCTAAGGAAAATCTGACTCTTAGTTGTATTGAAAGAGAAAATAGCAGAAATTACAGATTATTACCAATGGAAATAAGGCCAGAGGGCACTAGCAGGAGGAAATGGGTCTAGGAAGATAAATGAAAAGGAGATAACCCTATGTCAAACAATTTTTCTGATTCACTATTTATAATGGTCTATGTGCTTAAGGCCTTTTTGAGTTGATGAAAAAAATTACAATCTTCACTGAAATTGCAAGAATTTAAAATCTTATCTGTCTAGTCCGATCTTTGCTTAGAGGAGTTTCTGTACTTGATGAAACGCTGACTCGCCATTATGTTATTTACTAATTTGTTAAAAGCTGAAATGAATGTAATTACATAGATGTATCATCAAACTGGTCCTGCATTTAACCCTCTACTTTGTCAACTGTTTTTGAATGGTTCTTAATGGATACATTGAGGCGTTTTTGTTTATTTATCTTCATTTTTAGGTCAATGTTTATTTATGAGTCCTTTGAAAATCTCCACAAGAAAATACTGTCCTTATGAAAACATGATTTGACATTGTGAGGAGATTAAGAAAGTTTCTATTAACAGTTGTGTGTCATGTTTTTGAATACTTAGGTGATGGTTGGAGGGAATATTGTCCATATTGTGACTATAACGAACATCAGTTTCTGACATCTGTAACTAACACAAGCCTTTCCATTAAAACAACAAAATGCAATCAGCACTTTTGGTCCACGTATATTGATTTAGGCCTTTACCACTGAAATATAATTTAAATAAAGGCTTAATAATCTGCTTAGTTTAGTGATTTTATAAAAGGCTGTTTACATTTTAATGTATCAGTCAAGGTTCTCCAGAAAAACAGAAACAGTAGTATATATAGTACATATTATGTAGTATATTGTGCTTATGTTAAGGAGCTGGTTCACATGATTTCAAATTGACACATAAAACTATCCTAGGTAATGAGAAGGACACTATTTTA
This sequence comes from Bubalus kerabau, assembly GCF_029407905.1. Lineage (NCBI taxonomy): Eukaryota > Metazoa > Chordata > Mammalia > Artiodactyla > Bovidae > Bubalus > Bubalus kerabau. The sequence continues at coordinate 61,543,307 of NC_073629.1, read as the reverse complement.
GGTTGTTATATTTCTATAACTGTATTGCATCCTTTACCCAATAGCACATTTGTGGAAATACTTCTAATTTCTCCCATTATTCTATTTTTGAAAAGGGATTTAAATGGCTTATTTACTTGGCTTAGTTTCCCTCAAAAATCTCAATTCATCAAAGATGACTCCTTGAACTGCTTTTTTTCCCCCCAAATGTTATTAAACTTTGTTATAAAACATAAAATAATATTTGTGTTTTATCATGTTAAAAAACTTTTATTAAAAAAAAACTCTATCTTCTCTTCTATGCCTTGCCTTAGTTAACAAATACTTGATGATTAATTTGTTACTCTTGTCTATTTCTGTTTGTATATTCATATATGAGCTGAGACAAGGGTAGAAAGGTTTTCTTGTGTTTTCGTTTGTTATAAAAATGGGCTTATGGAAAATGTTACTTTTTATTTTGGCTTTTCAATTAATGTTGCAGATACTCTCTAAGCCAATACATTTAAAATAGCTGTGAAATATTACATAGATCAATAGATTACAATATTTCAACTATTTCTTCAGTTGGTGGATCCTTAGGGTGCAATTTCAGTTTTGTTGATTTACCTTGACAGGCAAGATGTGTGCATGCTCAGTTGTGTCTGACTCTGCAGCCCAATAGACTGTAGTCCACCAGGCTCCTCTGTCCCTAGAATTTTCCAGCCAAGAATACTGGAGTGGGTTGCCACTTTCTTCTACAGGGAATCCTCCCAACCCAAGGATCAAACATGGGTCTCTTGTGTCTCCTACATTGTCAGGCAGATTTTTTCTACCACTGCACCACCTGGGAAGACCCCATAACAAACAACACTACAATTTATATCCCCATACTCAATTCCTTTCATATATAGACATGAGTTTAATGGTGTTATTATTTCTGTAGGACTGAGTTTCCAAAATGAAATTGTTGAGTCAAAAGTCAGGAAACTTCTTTAAAATTATAATTAATGTTGATGGATATTTAAAATGATTTCTATTTTATCCTCAGTAAAAAATGCGTTTAATCTTGTTTTCCTACATCCTTGTAAGATTTTAAATGTTCTTGTATCTTTGTCACTCTGTTGACTGAAAAATATTTCACTGTGGCTTAATTTACATTTCCTTGACCTATATTAAGCTTAAATATATTTCTATAAATATATTTCTATATATTTAAATTTATTGTCCGGTTTTGACACAATCTTCTCAAAAGTATATATAAACGTTATATTCAGAGTTGGAATCAAGATAATAAAAATGTTGTTCATAGAAAAATGAAACAATGTATTTCTGAAAACATAGCTGTCTTAAGTTATATGCAATATCATTGTGGGGGAAGAAAAACTTTCCCTTTGCTTTCTTATGTTCCTTGCCTGGACACTGCAAATTAAACTAGCAAAAGAGAGCAAAACAAGAGAAAAAGGCATACATAGGAACAACACAGAAAAGACAAGAAGCAATTAGACTCAAAAGCTTGTACATTATTTTAACAGTCATTGATAAATTGTGAAGAAGTGGCTAGACAAAGTTTAGGGTTTCCAGGAGTAGTATATTGTTAGAAGATAAATATATGGGGCAACTAATGGAAGGCTATTTTAGTAAGATTTGTCTGTGAAGATGTAGTAGTTACTCACTCTCCATCTTGTTCATGGCCCAAAACCCCTCTTTAAAGAAAATTTAAGGCTGTCTTCACCTCTCAATGGTTTCTGCTTTTAGTCAGAAAGTGAAGCTCCAAGAAGGCTTCTTTCTGCATCTGTTAGTTGCTTCCAGTTCAAAATAGTCCAATGCCAAACTAGCATATTTGGGAATGCAGATATTTTCTGATACCCTTTATTATTTAGCTTTAAAAGTATTATTGTGAAAATGAGAAATTTGGTTTTGTTTTGTTTCTATGTGTTCATAATTTGTTTAGCATTAGATTTGAACCCTGAGACTTCACTTATAACCATATAACTTTATACAAATATCTTCATTCTCAGCTAAAATGTTCATATCTATAAACAGAAGGGATTAAAACCTATCTTAGAATGTTGAACTATCTCACACACACACATACAAACACACACATGTGTACTATATACATGGAAAACTTCTACATGCGGTAGATTTTATTTGATAATGATGCTTTGTATTTATGCAACCCTATTTTATCATTTATAAAATATTTCCCCACCTACTATTCTTTTATTGATGCACACATCAAGACTGGGAGATAAGCAGGGATTTAACAAAGCAATAAAGTTGGAGAAGTTAAATACCTTGGCCAAATCCACACAAGTAGTATGCTCTATGTTAGAACATTTAACTTTGGGGGTCTACTTTTTCTCCTTTTCTACATGTGGCTCAATATACCGATAACTTAGATGCTTGCACTTTTAATAATAAATATCTTTATACTTAACCATGTCTGTTCTAATACACATATGACATTGTACTAAATTTATTATTTCCTAATGAAGTAGTTAATTTATAGAGACCTTAATATTAAACACAAAAGGGAAATTACAGATGTAAAGATTATTATAGTGCTGGATCAATTCTAATGTTTATTTAAGAGTTTTAGGTAAGGGTAGAAGGTTGGGAGGCTCTATACCAGTAAATATATTAAAATGAGCTTTCCAGGTGGTGCAGTGGTAAAGAATCTGCCTGCCAAGCAGGAGAAACAGATCTGGTTCGATCCCTGGGTTGTGAAGATCCCCTGGAGTAGGAAATGGCAGCCCCCTGCAATATTCTTGCCCAGAAAATTCCACGGACAGAGGAGCCTGATGGGCTAGAGTCTATGGGGTCATAAAGAGTTGGACACAACTGAACACAGCAGCAAATAAATTATTTATTTTGATATACTGAGAAGGAGAGAAATCCAATTTTAAGGTAAATTTATTGCAAAAATGTTAGTAGGAATACGCTTCATGATCTGGAGTCCACCAGGATGGACACTCACCTTCTTTTAGATACTTGCTCTTCCTTTCTCTCCTTTATCAAAACTGCTGTCACCACCTGCCTGACGACTGCAGCGCATCCGATAAGCACATTCTCGGAAAGGTGCTAATGACTGATAAAGCTAACTGGTTCCTCCCAGGAGCGTTTGAACTTTAACTGAACGTGATGCCTTTACCTGGGGTCTCATACTAAAGTACTTTAGGGTTGGGTGAGCCACAGACAAGAGTGAAGTTATGGAGCATATTTGCTGCTTCTCATTTTTCTTGAAATATCAGCTTCACTATTTAACTTTTTCACTTAAGACATGTGTTCAGAGAAACACATTTGTTTGTTTTACTATAAGATGAACAAGAGTACAACTTTTTGACATGTCACTTGATACTTAGCCCTCTAGGACTGCAGTGAGTTTGGTGTGAGTACACAGTCTATCACTCATTACCAGTTTCTTCTTGCTAGGCTGAAATGCATATCCAAGTAGCAAAATTTTCTAATTGTTTTCCAAAACAAGGCAAACACCTAAATTTTTATATAAATCATCCAGTTTTTATACTTTAGCTCAAATGTTTAAAACACGAAGTATACAAAGTAAAATGAGTATCTTCAAGCCAAACATGATTCTTTTTTTCCTGAAATACAAATTTATTTATATAGAATAGTACAAGTGGAACACGAATAATGGTTTGTAATCCAATTTAAACAGCATCGTGTGCTGTGTGCTGGCTAGATGTCCTGACCGAGGATGGTCGTAGATGTGGCCAACCTTTGTAAGGGAAATAATAAAACATTTCCACGATGAAGAAGCAATATAAATTAGCCCAGGGGGCAGGTTTTTTTTTTTTTTTCCTTTCCAAAAATGTAAACTCCGAAGTAAAGCAGCTTCTCCTTTCTTTACAGGCTGAGTTATAAGTGTAGCAAGTTTCTGACTTCTGGCTGTGTTTCTGAGCTTTGGGTCCAAGTCCTACCAACCTCAAGGTTTTCCATGGCAAGAAACCACTCCCTCCAACCCCAGAACTTTCTTTCCCACTTTCTCCCTACCTCCCAAGGATCTCTGCAATATGCTGGGCCAAGTGAATCCGGGCAGAGACTGCTCTGGGAGGATTGACTAAAGTATCCCACGATTTTCACTGTCTAACTTTCTAGTGCCAATTTCATAGAAATATTGCTTGTCCCCTAGGACCATTCTATGTAATGCTGGCAGTTCATTCAATTCTTAGTCAATTCATATGTCTCAGGCACATGCGATTTAAAGCACCCTCACCCTCCACCCCACTATGGGCTTCCCTAATGGCTCAGCAGGTAAAAGAATCCCCTTGTGATTCAAAAGACACATGCAACACAGGTTGGATCCCTGGGTTGGGAAGATCCCCTGGAGAAGGAAATGGCAACTCTCTCCAGTATTCTTGCCTGAGAAATCCCACGGACAGAGAGCCTGACAGAATATAGCCCAAAGTGTCGTGAAGAGTTGGACAAGACTGAATGACTAAGCTCGCCCCCATATTAATATGTAATCAGCCTATGGTGGCTGAAATGTCACTTGGGATAGAGAAACTCTCTGGGCCCATGTCGTCTTTATCCTTGGTTTACACCATGAGCAAAGAATAGGGCCCTTGTCTCCCTATTTACTCCTGTTTGAATTGTTAGGAGAGTGTGTAATTTCCTCGATTCTGTCTTGCTGCAACAAAGATTTGAATGGGTAGACCAGTGTTACAGCTTGGTTACAGCTCAGAGTTTTATTTGGCAAACAAAGGGTAGTACACCCTTGAGGCATGAGGACAGGCCAACCCCAAAGGAGAGGCCCCAACCCACCTTGGCTCCCTCTTTTTATACCTTTTGTATCCTATCCCCGGAGCCTGCCTTATGCAAATTAGGGCTAGCCAGGAAGGGGGCCTGTTTGTTTCACCTGAGGTTCTCACTCAGGTCCAAAGATTTTTCCTTTGTTCCCTTTTTGTGTGCTTTTTCCATTCTTTATCCTTTCAGTTCAGTTCATTTCAGTCAGTCAGTCAGTCATGTCTGACTCTTTGTGACCCCATGGGCTGCAGCATGCCAGGCTTCCCTGTCCATCACCAGCTCCCGGAGCTTACTCAAACTCATGTCCATCAAGTGAGTGATGCCATCCATCAATCTTATCCTGTTGTCCCCTTCTCCTCCCACCTTTAATCTTTCCCAGCATCAGGGTCTTTTCAAATGAGTCGGTGCTTTGCTTCACATGGCCAAAGGATTAGAGCTTCAGCTTCAGCATCAGTTCTTCCAATGAATATTCAGGACTGTTTTCCTTTAGGATTGACTAGTTGGATCTTCTTGCAGTCCAATGGACTCTCAAGAGTCTTCTCCAACACCACAGTTCAAAAGCATCAATTCTTCGGCACTCAGCTTTCTTTATGGTCCAACTCTCACATCCATACATGACCACTGGAAAAACCATAGCTTTGACTAGATGGACCTTTGTTGGCAAGGTAATGTCTCTGCTTTTGAAAATGCTGTCTAGGTTGGTCATAGCTTTTCTTCCAAGGAGCAAGCATCTTTTAACTTCATGGCCGCAATCACCATCTGCAGTGATTTTGGAGCCCCCCAAAATAAAGTCTGTCACTGTTTCCATTGTTTCCCTATCTATTTGCCATGAAGTGATGGGACCAGATACCATGATCTTAGTTTTCTGAATATTGAGTTTTAAGCCAACTTTTCCACTCTCCTCTTTCACTTTCATCAAGAGGTTCTTTAGTTCTTCACTTTCTGCCATAAGGGTGGTGTCATCTGCATATCTGAGGTTATTGATATTTCTCCCGGCAATCTTGATTTCAGCTTGTGCTTCATCCAGCTCACATTTTGCATGATGTACTATGCATATAAGTTAAATAAGCAGGGTGACAATATACAGCCTTGATGTACTCCTCTCCCTATTTAGAACTAGTCTGTTGTTCCATGTCCAGTTCTTGAGTCACAGCCATTTTGGACTCCTTTTTCCTTTTCAAACCACCTAACAGATTAAATCTATTTCACTGTCAGCCCAAGACTCCCAGGGCTCTTTTCTAGGGGGTGAAGCTGAAGTGTCAATATATTCTATGGCTGGTGGAAGGGGAGAGTCAGAGAGCCTCCTCAGAGAGGACTGAATGACTAGGGGAACCTGGTAATCATACTGGAGATTGTGGCACTTGTTGGGCTCAAACTTTTCCAAACATAAGGCTTCTGAGACAGAAGAGATTGGCTCTATAAAATAAATGAGAAAAGATCTTCACTGCCACTCTAGCCCAGGCTCTGCTCACCAACTTGCCTAGACCTATCTTCCAAGGGTGATCCTTACTATCTATCTATTTGTTATCTGTCTCACTTACCTGGGATGGACAAATGCTCCAAACATGACTCTTAAGCTGATGATTTATAACCTCTACTTTAAGGAAATGAAATGATAACAACTTTAGGTGTCATTACCAGACCTTGGAAGTAATAGTTTTGGATGGACATACAAGAACAAGTGCTTGCTCATAACCTTTGTGTAGAGGAGGGCACGGTAACCCACTCCATTATTCTTGCCTGGAAAATCCCATGGACAGAGGAGCCTGGTGGGCTACAATCCATGGGGTCACACAGAGTCAGACACTACTGAAGCCACTTAGCATAGCACAGCACAGGACAACATAATCTTTGTGTAAATTAGAAAAATGTACCCCTATCTCAAGATACTTTGTTTCCATGTGTCAAAAATTATAATGTACTGATTTTATTAGGATATGAGATGCTGATGCCATCTGTCAAAATTATTTTAGTAAGTCTACCATGTATCTAGTAAAAAAGTCTCTACAATGTCTACACTATAAATGGTGACCTCTATGGCTGGTCAGTGCTCAGCCTGTACAATGATATGCAGTAATCTTGGACAATAACTCCTTGGCTCCCAAATCTTACAGAGTAAGATACTGCCTTCTCTAGCAAAGAGTTTAAAAATTTAGGTCTTTTTGATGTTCTGTCCTTGGTAGTAATGCTGAGTACAGCATTTGAAGGCTCTGCTGAACTGACTGTGAATGTTTCAGACATTAAAAAATTAAATGAATAAAGAGGGCATTTTGAATCATCATAAAATCATCAGAGTATGTATTAGTTGATCCAGGCTATTGTGACAAAGTACTACAAACTGAGTGGCTTAAACAACAGAGACTGATTCATGGTCTTATAGTTATGCAGGTAGAAGTCTAAGATCAAGGTCTCAGCAAGGTTAGTTTTTCCCCAGCGCTGTGAGGAGGCATCTTCTAAGTGCCTCTCTCATATATTCTCCTGATTTGCTGGCAGTTTTTAGCAGTCTTTGCCTTGTAGATGCATCATTCTGATTTCTACCTTCATCTTCACAGGATGTTCCACCCATGTGAATGAATGTCTATATCCAAATATCCTCTTTTATAAGGATGTCAGTCATATTGGGTTAGGACCAATCCTAATGACCTTATCTTAACTTGATCATCTGCAGACACCCTTTTTCCAAATCAGGTTACACTCTAAGGCAGTGAAGGTTAACATTTTAGCAGATGGATTTTGAGGGGACACAATCCAATCCATGCCAGGGTATTTTCAAAGCCATTAAGTTTATTAATTCTAGATTTTAAATCCTCATGTAATCCAGATTTTAAATTCTATTACATAATTCAAGAGTGAAGATGTCTCTATTTTACTCTAGTTCTATAATATTTATTTTCTTATATGACAAATATCCAGAATACATATATTCTCAACTATTTTTAAATAAAAATATAATACATTTTGAGGTAAGACCTTTCATCTTTACCTTGGAGTGACTGCATTTGGCATATTTGTGGTGTGTGAGTGATTGTCTGTGTGCATTAGAGAGAGAGAAAGAAACAGAGACAGAAACAGAGAGAAAAAGAGAGAGTGAGAGAGAGGAGAGATTGCAGATGTAGCCTCAGTACTCTTCTTTAGATTGCTGAGTGATTTTTCTACTTGCCAACAGCTCTTCACATTATATGAATCTAAACTACTCACATTGTGAAATCCCTTTCATTCCTATAGCTTATAGAGTAATTGCCTGCCAGTATCCCTTTTTTGTAATTTACTTTTAACCATAAAGGAAAGCTTATTTTAATTCTCTTGAATGCCAAATAATTCAGTACTGAAGGTATCATTTCAGTGTTCTGTATAATCTCACTCAAAGCAAAAAGGAAATATAGCATGTCAGCAAGAAATGGTACATTCTGAACCTTGATTTAAAAGGCTCTACTGCTCAGATCTCAGATCATCCAATCTCTAGAAAGGAATATTTGGGAGTTTCACTCAGCATAAATGTGCTTAGATAGCAGCATTGGTGATATTATGAGTTCAAGCTATAGCTAGAGTGCTTATTTGTAGGGAATAATGTGTTATGAAATGAAAGAGAATTGGGTAAAGAATCAGGAGACTTCTCCCCAACTTTACCTTGTAGGCTTGCTTTCATTTGTTCATTCATTAATTTACTCATTCATTCCTTTTTATTCAGATTCTGTGTTAGGCTTTAAGAACAAAATGGTGATTAAAACACGGAGTGTGGCAGATTAAACAGACATTAAAAAAGAAATTGAAATACAGAGTAATATAGGTTGCAATAAGGGAAGCATAGTATGTATAAGTGCAGGCTGAGCTGCTATGAGAGATTGGAAAATATAGTGATACAAACCACATAAAAATTTCGGTTAATAAGTAGTCTGGGGCTAGTGGAGTGATACATGGCTTCCATTGCTGGATCCTTTGCAGCTTGCTTTAGTTCTCATTATCTTCTCATCAAAAGGAAGGATGGAAAGGGAAAGGTATGCTTCCATTTTCCATTTTAGGGACACAGTTAGGAAGTGGTATATGTCTGTTCACAATTGACAGACATAATAATTACATGATCTCTCTGAGTTGAATGGGAGGCTGGGAATGCAGTCTTTAGATAGATTGCCACATTTATAGCTAAAATATTAGAGTTCTACTAATACGTTTATATCTAATAATAATGAATATTGGTTGAAAAAAAGCAGTCTGTCCTCTAAGGAGTAATGGTTGGGATAGAGGGATGTGACATAACTTAATGAGAAGAAAATCCTGTCTTACTCCTCAGAAATTATGTTAAACCTAATGAGGACAATAGTGCCCAATGATTAGAGACTGAACAGGTTTGAATGTTTTAGACAGAGAATACAACCTATTAAAAGAAACCTTGAAATAAGAGAAAAGGCAATTGAAAAATAGAAAATCAAACGCCAAGATTGGCATAAGAGTATTTTTCCAGAATAATATGTAAGCAAAGATTGAATTACAAAAGGATTTTGATCTTCATCTTCTCCGAGGAACTCCAGAGAGGCATTAAAATCTTGCCATGGGGAAAACATTTACGAAATTTTCATTTTTAAAGGGTTGATGTTTGCATAAGGGTAGAAAACGAACAGGGAAAGCCTGGATGGTGCTGAAGAGAGCAGTTCAGTGGCCTTGTAGTAATCCAAGGAGATGTTTGTGGCGAGACTACAATGACAGTCCTACGAATAGAACTAAACTGTAAACAGGCAATAGGAGATACAGGGGACAGGGTTTAGTGATGACTGAACGCTGGTTGTATGAATAGGAAGGAGGCACACATGCTTCCCCAGCCTCTTGCCTGAGAAATCACATAGTGGTGATCATTTAGTAAGCTGGAGACATTTAGAAGAGGAGCAACTTTAAACAAGAGATAGTGGAAGAGCTCAGTTTGAAGTCACTGTGACTTTAAGACACTCAACTAGCTATTTCAGAAGGTTTTCAAGTAGACGTAGTCAGGAACTCAGGAGATAGGTCCAGGTAGAAAATATAGATCTTGGAGGCATGGAGGTGAGTGAAATATCCCTTGGCTATCAGTCAGAAAGAGACATAACTCTGTTGTAAGGAACATTTCCATTTAAGGGGATGGCAAGGGAGATTGAAGAGAAAGAAGCCAGAGAGCTAGGAGAAAAACCAGATAAGGCTATGTGAATCAAGTAAAGAGAATAGTTCATGATATCAAATGCTATTCCAAGATGTAGTCCTCAAGCAAATTAAGGGTGGGTTGGTAACAAGTAGACTCAAAGAGAATAAGGACTGAAATACATATAAGGTATTTACTAGCATAGAGAGACCATTGTAAACATACTGCCATTGGTTTAACACTGAGAAGGTCCTGAGGAAATCAATGTGGCATCCAGATTCAATTATTTAAAAAAGCGTGACTACAAAGAATAGGAGAGAGAGAGTATGATGACTTTTTTGTGTTTTTAAAATTGTATAGGCTTGATTTGAGAAAGTTTTCAAGGGATAAGTTTGTATTAAGATTGTATAGACACATGACAGGTCTCTCTCTGGGCTTTTGTGCATGTTATTTCCTCTGTATTAAATATTTTTCTCTTTACCTTCACTCTCTGCATTTCCCATTTCACATAAAAAATGGGAATAAATAGGAGATAAATTGTTCTTGAAAGCAACAGTGGTTCATGTCTTCCCTAAGGACTCTGATGTTTATAAAATAATAATATTAGCATTAAGTGAGTACTAACTAATTTGCCATGCACTATGCAAAACACTTTTCAAGTATTAACTCCTTTAATCTTCAGAACCATCCTATGAGGCATTTTTGTAAAACTTTATTTTACAGTTTAGAAAATCCAGAAGGTCATACAGCTGAGTAAATGATGGATCAAAATTTGAGCCCAAACAGTCTGAATATAAAACCTAGATTACCTTAAACTTGGATGACAGGATAATGAATTATTAATTCCTAAGTATTGTATTTGCTTCGAGTTTAATTTTTGCTCAAGGATAATTCTTACACTTAGAATAGAAAACATTTCATCCTTAAACAGAATGGTCGTGTTTTGCTTTGATCATCTTTTATTAGGATGGAACTAAAATAAAAATGATAAAGCTGTCCAATGAGCATGACAAATTTTTACAGTAAAGGTATATCTATATATATTAACTATTACATATATATAATTAATATATTATATATATATATAATAGTTAGGTAAAACTCATTTTCCCTGACTGATCTTGAGTATTTCAAAACAAAGCTAGAAAGCTTTGAAAAGTTATGTTCTTGAATATGTTCATGTTTCTGAAAAAAATCATGACAGGGAGATACCATCTTCATTATGTTATTAGCTTAGAATTGATGTCTACAGAGTTAAAAAAAAGTTTCAAAAATATGATGTTACATGAATGATAAATTGCAACAATTATGACTGAAAATCATGTAGAGGCCATGTGATACCATTTGTGGGCAATTGAGAATAAACTCTGACCCATGCTGCCTGGGAGAGAGAGTTGTCCATCAAGTAGGAACTGGGGTAACTAGATGAGCTGAATGATGAAGCAGACTGAAAGAGAATCCAAACTGCTTTACAATAAGCTCAATTTCAAATGCATGTAATAAAGTTACAACAATAATGTTGTAGCTCAGTAATGTGGTCTTAAAATGCAGCAAGCCAATTATACTTTCATTTGAAATTTCATGTCCTTATAATGTTTGTTCTTTATTTTAGAGCTTTATTGTAAGTAGAGATGAGTTAGCTTTTTATTACCTGTGTCCATCTTTGGCTATATATTAAAAAAAAAAAACTTTGTGTGTGTGTGTGTGTGTGTATGAGTATGTGTGTATACTCTGTAAAAACTCACTAACTACTTGTGATTATCCACTGATCTAATCATTTTCCCAAAGAGATTTCTCATTTTAAGAAAAAGAAATTAAAAAAAAAAAAACACATGTATCTGTACGTTGGCTCATCCATCACTTCTTCCTCATGCCATGTATCATTATACATTATGTAAGTTATATCATTTATTTATTATCCCTAAATGCATTCAATAACCAACAGACTACAGTTTGATTTTCTTTCTTTCCTTTTCTGCTTTTGAAAATGCATTCCCTTAGTTCTCTTGGAGATAAATATGATGATGGGCTTGAAATAGATTCAAAATTAGGTTATCAGTAATATTCCAAATTATAGTGCTATCTAGAAATTGATGCCATTTGGGAGCTACAATTTTACCATATGGTCTCTGCATATATTCATTATAAGGATATTTACATCCTCCTCTATCTTTTCCCAATGATATATTTTAGGAGAAGTTACAAAAGCAATAACAATCACATCACTTTTTTATATTTATCAACCTGCCATATAAAACTTATTAGAATAATTTTCTGCCCCACACAAGAAGAAGCTCTTCTTTCTTACCAATGAAACAAATCTAGAAGGGATACCATTATCATTGTATCTAAATAAGTCATTCTTTTTTTCTTGTCCTGTTTCCCATATCTATTAAGAAGACTTTTTATTTTTTTGAATGTTCCCCAGGATGTCCTCTTGGTTTTGCTGAATGTCATCATAGGAAAATAAAAAATGCTCATTTTTAATTGCCTATGTCCATTATTCATTTCCCACACTTTCCACAAAGGAGGGAAAAGAGACTTCTACATTTTCTTAGTTGTTCCAAAAGACTCCTTGTTTAATTAAAAAGAAAAAAAAGTATCTTCTAAAAAAACATTCTCTAGGTAAGCTTTGACAATTACCTGTCTGTCAGATATTTACTTTAATGAAATGAAAATAATGTACAAAGAATTATATTTGTTTTAAAATAAGACCAATTGAAATATAGGTAATTACAGCACCTTAACAGTAGTGTGGGGCTTCCCTGATGGCTCAGTGGTAAAGAATCTGCCTGCCATGCAGGAGACATAGGAGATGCAAGTTCAATTCCCGGGTTGGAAAGATCCCCTGGAGGAGGAAATGGTAGGTAACCCTCTTCAGTATTCTTGCTTGAAAAATCCCACGGACAGAGGAATCTGGTGGTGTTGTAGTCCAAAATGTCGCAAGGAATTGGGCACGAATGAGCAGCAGCAACAGTAGTGTAGGTCAGAAAAGTAATCTAGTAATGCTTTAGGATAATTTGTGCATTAATTTTAAAAATTAATTTTTGAAAAGGAAATAAGTTCAAGAATAAAATACACAGACATATAAGTAAAAATGTATACTCTCTCCCACACTGTCATTGACTGTTTCCAGCGCCCATCCTGATTCCATCTCAGGCTATTAATTGTTAGTAACAGTTTCTTCAGTATTCTTCCTGAGTTTCTTTATACATATGTTATCCCCTCTCTTTTCTGCAAAGTTATATATATATACATATTCTTTTTATTTTTATTTTCTTCATGTTTGTTATTATTTTCACCAAGCAAAATAATTTGTATTTGTTTTTTCTCTTCTTTTTTGCCCTGCTTAGTTTATGATATCTATGTTGTAAGCTTTTCAAGAACCAGCTCATTTATTTATTCTACCACTTTTCTGTTGTTTAACTCACTAAATTCTATCTTTCTTTTAGTTTTCTATTGCCATGTAATAAATTGCAACACATATGCAGCTTAAAGCAAAGCTCATTTAATATCTCATAGTTCTGTAGGTCAGAAGTCCAGACAGACTCAGCTGGGTTCTTTGCTAAAGGTTTTCTCAAGCCGAGGTCAATCAGCTGAGCAGAGGGGGACTCTTTTCTGGAGGTACTCAGAAAGAATCACCTTCCAAGCTCATTCAAGCTGTTAGAAGAATTTAGTACCTTGAGGTTATAGGACTGAGGTCCCTATTAGCTTATTTTCTATTGGCCAGAGATCTTTCTTAGTTCCTAGAGGACACTCTAAAGTCTATGTGAGGTGGATCCTTCTTATCTTCAAAGACAGAAACAGAAAACAGAATCTTTTCTTATGCTTTGACTCTCTAAATTCTCTTCTGCTATCAGGAGGAGAAAGCTCTCTACTTCTAAAGATCTCTTGATTAGTATAGGCATGCACAGATAATCAAAGATAAATGATTTGCCACAAATACATCCTCAAAAAACCTTTTCATATGTAACAACATAATTACAATGTGGTATCTTGTTATATTTCATGGTCTCTGTATTTAGAGCAGGGAATCTTGGAAAGTCATTTTAAAATTCTGCCTGCCATGATATTTATTACTTTCCTAATCTTTATTTTGTTTTATGGTTATGTTTCAAAATTTTAGTTAAATGTTGAATTTTCTTGTTTTCATTTTTTTCTATTGTCAGTTTTTTTTCATTTTTATGGATATCAACTTTCTTCTGGAAGCACTTTTAATAGTATCATATTCATTTTAATTTGCAGTACTTTCAACTTTTTCATATATTATTTAACTTTATTTTCATTTTATTTTTGATCAATTGTTATAGATGTGCATTCAAAATTTAGCATTTTTTGGTTTTCATATTTTTTAAAATAATTTCTAAGTTTGTACCTTGGTTTTGCCTTGTGGTGAGAGAGTCTTGCCTGTATTATATCTACTTGTGGAAATTTATTAATTATATACTGGGCTTCCCTGTTGGCTCAATGGTAAAGAATCTGCCTGCCAATGCAGGAGATGCAAGAGACACCAGTTTGATCCTTGGATTGGAAAGATCTCCTGGAGAAGGAAATGGCAACCCACTCCAGTATTCTTGCCTGGGAAATTTCACAGACAAAGGAGGTTGGCAGGTTACAGTTCATGTGTTCACAAAAGAGTCAGACATGAGTTAGTGACTAAATAGCAACAGCAACATACTGGGTCACACACACAAATTTCAACGAAATCATACCTTCGAGGAGAGACATGGTGCAAGGACTTGTTTCCATGACGAAGATGCCAGGTGCAATACAAGTCTGTTTAAAGCTAAAATTTTGAATGAATTCCTAAAAGCTAATGTAAAAATGGGGTAGTGCAAAAGCTCCAAATCTCAGAGGTTCTACCTAGGAAAATTTCCAACCACTAGCAAGCTCTTTTCTTCATGGTTTCTAGGGGTGGCAATGGAGTTTGAATCCATGAAAAATATCTGAGGCCACAGTGAAATACACAAGAAGCCTCCAGGGGGTTTCAGTTTAGAGGGAAGACAAGAGCAGCTAGAGCAGAAAAGGGATGGTTCCTACCAATATCCTATTCCCCTATATTACCTGTAGAACAAAGGTAACTTGCTAAGTGTTATCAAACAAAGGAAAGTGCCCACTGCATATAGGGGTTGTTGTTGTTCCGTCGCTGAGTCATGTCTGACTCTTTGTGACCCCAAGGACTGCAGCACACCAAGCTTCTTTGTCCTTCACCATCTCCCAGAGTTTGCTCAAACTCATGTTCATTGAGTTGATGATGCCATCCAACCATCTCATCTTCTGTCACCCCCTTTTCTCCTGCATGTAGGGGTAGGAAACAACACACAAAAATAATGTATTCGGGGGAGAGATAGAAATACATTTTGAGTCCAAATCATTAGAGATCTGTAAGAAGGCAAGATCATTGACAAGACCATAGCCACTAAAATCAGTGGCATATGCATGCCTCAAATTGTGGCTAAATCAGAACAAGAGGACAATTAAAATAGCTGAAAACCAAAACAGAGCTATTTACTGAAGATAGCTAGAGAAAAGGACATATCTCTCATAACCCAGAGGAAATTATTATAGCAGACCTCTGTATGGAAAACATGCAGTGTAAGAGAATGATGGAGGTATATTATTGAAGTCTGAAAGAATACAATGGTCAACCCAGAATGCAATAGATAAAAAAATATATTTTCAAAAGAAAGAAAAAGTTTTAAAACTGACAGAAACATAAAAATAAAGATAATTTATTGTCAGATCAGCAAATAAGAAATATTCAAAAATGTTTTCAAAAAGAAATATGATATTAATCATAAACTTGGATCTAAGTAAATAAACAAAAAATCAAGGGAAATGGATATTACATAAATAAAGATAAGTATATGAACCTATTTATCCTATTTCTAATTATTAATACTCTAAAAGATAACTGGCTACCTAAAGCAAAAAAAAGTGAGGAATTTATTTTTATAGCAAGTATAAAAATGCACTGTATGACATTAGCAAGAAAAGATGAAAGGAATAGATTGATGGCATATATTTGTGAGATTTCTAACTGCATATAAAGCAGTATAATTTTTTAAAGGCACACAAATTCATTCAATATATATCACAAAACCTAGAGGGTTCACTGAGTTTTCAAAAAGACATATAAATAATAAACCAATGTTATTTATAAAATGAAAACAAACAAAAAAAGCCACTTGATATAAAAGAAGACAGAAAGGGGTAAAATAAATAATAAATGAAAAATAATAGGAAACAGAAAAAGATAGATATTGATTCAACCACATTGATAATTATATTAATATGAATTGTCTAAAAAATTCCACAATATTTAAAGATTATCAGATTGAATTAAAAAGAAAGATTCAACTAAAAGACATCTACACAAAATCCCCTTCAAAAATAAGATACAAATAAGTGGAATATAAAAAAAAGTTACATCATGCAAACATTAGTCAAATTGGACTGCATATATTAATACTAGACAATATCATTATTACATAATATTAAGCAGATCAATTCACCAAGAATACATATTAATCATAAACTTATATCCATCACCAAGAGCAAATCTTCCAAATGCGTGAAGCAAAAACTAATAGGACTCAAAGTAGACATAAATAGATCCACCCTTACCATTTGAGACTTCAACCCTTCTCTCTCAGAGACTGATAGAATAGGATGGCAGAAAATTAGTAAAACTATACAAGATCATTAGTTGGCCCAACTAGCTGGCATTTATAGAAGCTACCACAGAGTATATATTACCTTCATGTATAAATAGAATACTCCCCAATATAGACCATATTATGAACTACAAAACAACCATTAACAAGCCTCAAAAAATTAAAATTGCACACATATTAACATGCCAGCTTTCCCAAACTAATTGGAAATTCCAGTATTTCGTTAAAAATCCCAGTAAGTATTCTTCATGCAGAGAACATCATGTGAATCCAGGGCTGGATGAAGCACAAACTGGAATCAAGATTGCCAGGATAAATATCAATAACCTCAGATATGCAGATGACACCACCCTTATGGCAGAAAGTGAAGAAGATCTAAAGAGCCTCTTGATGAAAGTGAAAGAGGAGAGTGAAAAAGTTGGCTTAAAACTCAACATTCAGAAAACTAAGATCATGGCATCTAGTCCCATCACTTCATGGCAAATAGATGGGGAAACAATTGAAACAGTGACAGACTTTATTTTGGGTGGCTCCAAAACCACTGTAGATTTTAACTTCAGCCATGAAATTAAAAGACATTTGCTCCTTGGAAGAAAAGTTATGACCAACCTAACGGGCATATTTAAAAGCAGAGACATTACTTTGCTGGCAAAGGTCTGTCTAGTCAAAGCTATGGTTTTTCCAGTAGTCATGTATGGATGTGAGAGTTGAACCATAAAGAAAGCTGAGCACTGAAGAATTGATACTTTTGAACTGTGGTATTGGAGAAGACTCTTGAGAGTCCCTTGGACTGCAAGAAGATCCATACCAGTCCATCCTAAAGTAAATTAGTCCTGAATATTCATTGGAAGGACTGATGCTGAAGCTGAAACTCCAATCCTTTCACTACTTGATGCGAAGAGCTGACTCATTTGAAAAGACCCTGATGCTGGGAAAGATTGAAGGCAGGAGGAGAAGCAGATGACAGAGGATGAGCTGGTTGGATGGCATCACCGACTCAATGGACATGGGTTTGAGTAAGCCCTGGGAGTTGTGTGATGGATAAGGAAGCCTGGCATGCTGCAATCTTTGGGGTCACAAAGAGTTGGACACAACTGAGTGACTGAACTGAACTGAAGTATCCTTTAGAAATTGAAAAGCTGATTTTTAAAATTATGTGGAAAAGCAAAAGAACTAGAATAGCCAAAATTACTTTGACCAAAAAGAAAAAAATTGAATTCATGCTACTTAATTTATGAATTTACTATAAAGCTTCAGCACCCAAGGCAGTGTGATCCTTAAAAGGTTATACCTGGGCTTCCCTGGTTGCTCAGTAACAAAGAATCTGCCTGCCAACGCAGAAGACATGGTGTGATAAATCCCACATGCTGTGAAGCAGCTAGGCTTGAGCACCATAACTATCTGGAGCCGCCACTACTGAGCCCACATCCAAGAGCCCATGCTCTGCAACAAGAGAAGCCACCTCAATGAGAAGCCCATGCACTGCAACTAGAGAGTAGCCCATGCTTGCCACAACTAGAGAAAAGCCCACACAGTAATGAAGACACAGCACAGCCAAAAATAAACAAATAAAATTATATTAAAAAGGATAGACCCCTAGATAAATAGAATAGTGAGGCCAGAAATACTCTCAAACATATAGTCTATTGATTCTCAACAAAGATGCAGAGATCAAAAAAGATACTGAAATATTAAATACCCATGCGTATAAAATAAATTTTCTCCCAAATAATTTCCATCATTTATTTTTCTTTTTAATCATTCCCAAGCCTGCCCCTGAAGCTGCAGGGCCCATCACTCTGTCTCTAGTCCTGCTTTAACTCCAGCAGTTAATGGGAACAAGCAGGCCTGCCTCTTCCAAATGTCCCTATCACTCCCGGGGAAAGTAAATCTCTGTGACAGTTTCCGAGTCCTGCAATTCATTTAGTGTTCTTTGTCTGCCTTCAGGTCCACAACAAAATCCAGTTAAAAGGTTCTACTTGTGAAGATGGTGGCCTCAGGCTTGTGCAGCTTGAAATGTCTGGAAGTTAGAGTTCCACATATAATATTTGAGAATCACATATTTAGAACTATAAACAAAACTGGCCCCCAAAAGATGCAAAAAACAAAAACAACCTTGATTTACAGGCATACTAAAAGTTATAGTCTAGTAAAACTGATGTCTATTTTTAGATGTGAAGGATCAAACCCTCTATAATACTTAATTAAGTTCAACTGAACCATTACTATCAGATTCCCATACCCTCACAAAAATCATCATCCACTATGTTCTTCAAACTGAATCTCTTTCTCTCTCACACACATTATTAATACTAAACAATGACTTTTAGTTGGAACAATAGCAAAACAATCTGAAAGAGGAAAATTCTTGTAGAGATTTTTTGTTGTACCTTCTAAAAGAAAATTGTCCTTCTCTTCTTTTTCTTTATCTCATTGTTTTCTTCTTTCAATTAAAAATCAGGTTTGAAAAAATATTTTTCTTACTACTAGTTTCTTGGATTATCAATATTCCCTTTTCCTAGTCCCTGGCTTATTTATTGCTATTTTTTCCATTTTCAAGGTTAGAATGCTTAATGCAGATCTAGGAGGAAAATGCTTACCTTTCTCTCAAACTTCTGGTTTCCCTTAGAGGATTTGGTTCAGCACTGAAATGTGATTGGCAATATCTATTCTCAGGGACTTGTCTCTCCTTTTGAAACAAACAATGGATGAGGCAGCCCTCTGAAGTATACAGGCACCATTCCAGACTATTATTTTGAATAATCTGCTCTGGCTCGGGAACACTCATGCGAGGTGTTGAATGTCTTAAAATATGTGGTGCTACATGAGTGCCTACAGCACCTCAGGGTAAAAACTAAGCCCAGTATAAGAATGAATGATGGAACCTTTGTGTTTTTCTCAATGTTCAGGCAGGTGTGTTGGCAGTATGTTGGCATTTACACGTATCTATGTGATGCAGCATTCAGAGGGAGATAAAACTCTTTGATGATTACATGTTTCTACTGTACAAAGAATTCATCATCTTACTAAGATGGTTTGCTTCTAATTGTTATGTTTGTTTCCTCATATTCTTTTGTTTTAAAGGAGAGGTGATTTTTACAAAGCTACATTTGCTTTACATTTAGTTTTGCAAATATAGAACCAAATCAAAGGGAACTGCAGTGTGCTCTCTTGTTTAAAGTAAAAACATATATTGATGTCTAAAGAAGAAAGCTGACTAGTCACTTTGGGGAAGCATCCAATGTTAGTGCATTCTTGGACTGGACAATTTTCATAAGCAGATTTTATTATTAAATTCAAGGAAATTACAAGCATTTCTGGTGAAAAACATAACTGAATATGCATGTGGGAAGTTAGGACACTGGTGGATGAAGTGGAGAAGTAAGTTTGTACCCAAGAAAGAGATAAGATAAACACATTCAAATGCAACAGGGAAAAAAACAAACAAGTTCTTTTATCTTGAAGACCATCAGTTCAGTTCAGTTCAGTTCACTCGCTCAGTCGTGTCTGACTCTGCAACCCCATGAATCACAGCACACCAGGCCTTCCTGTCCATCACCAACTCCCAGAGTTCACCCAGACTCACATCCATTGAGTCAGTGATGCCATCCAGCCATCTCATCCTCTGTCGTCCCCCTCTCCTACTGCCCCCAATCCCTCCCAGCATCAGAGTCTTTTCCAATGAGTCAACTCTTCGCATGAGGTGGCCGAAGTACTGGAGTTTCAGCTTTAGCATCATTCCATCCAAAGAAATCCCAGGACTGATCTTTTCAGAATGGACTGGTTGGATCTCCTTGCAGTCCAAGGGACTCTCAAGAGTCTTCTCCAACACCACAGTTCAAAAGCATCAATTCTTTGGTGCTCAGCCTTCTTTACACTCCAACTCTCACATCCATACGTGACCACAGGAAAAACCATAGCATTGACTAGACGGACCTTTGTTGGCAAAGAAATGTCTCTGCTTGCTAATATGCTGTCTAGGTTGGTCATAACTTTCCTTCCAAGGAGTAAGTGTCTTTTTAATTTCATGGCTGCAGTCACCATCTGCAGTGATTTTGGAGCCCCCCAAAATAAAGTCTGCCACTGTTTACACTGTTTCCCCACCTATTTGCCATGAAGTGATGGGACCAGATGCCATGATCTTCATTTTCTGAATGTCGAGCTTTAAGCCAATTTTTTCACTCTCCACTTTCACTTTCATCAAGAGGCTTTTTAGTTCCTCTTCAGTTTCTGCCATAAGGGTGGTGTCATCTGCATATCTGAGGTTATTGATATTTCTCCTGGAAATCTTGATTCCAGCTTGTGCTTCTTCCAGCCCAGTGTTTCTCATGATGTACTCTGCATATAAGTTCAATAAGCAGGGTGACAATATACAGCCTTGATATACTCCCTTTCCTATTTGGAACAAGTTTGTTGTTCCATGTCCAGTTCTAACTGTTGCTTTCTGACCTGCATACAAATTTCTCAAGAGGAAGGTCAGGTGGTCTGGTATTCCCATCTCTTTCAGAATTTTCCACAGTTTACTGTGATCCACACAGTCAAAGGCTTTGACATTGTCAATAAAGCAGAAATAGATGTTTTTCTGGAACTCTCTTGCTTTTTCCATGATTCAGTGGATGTTGGCAATTTGATATCTGGTTCCTCTGCCTTTTCTAAAACCAGCTTCAACATCAGGAAGTTCACAGTTCACATTTTGCTGAAGCCTGGCTTGGAGAATTTTGAGCATTACTTTACTAGCATGTGAGATGAGTGCAATTGTGCGGTACTTTGAGCATTCTTTGGCATTGTCTTTCTTTGGGATTGGAATGAAAACTGACCTTTTCCAGTCCTGTGGCCACTGCTGTGTTTTCCAAATTTGCTGGCGTATTGAGTGGAGCACTTTTACAGCATCATCTTTCAGGATTTGAAATAGCTCAACTGGAATTCCATCACCTCCACCAGCTTTGTTCATAGTGATGCTTTCTAAGGTCCACTTGACTTCACATTCCAGGATGTCTGGCTCTACGTCAGTGATCACACCATCATGATTATCTGGGTCATGAAGATCTTTTTTGTACAGTTCTGTGTATTCTTGCCATCTCTTCTTAATATCTTCTGCTTCTGTTAGGTCCCTACCATTTCTGTCCTTTATCGAGCCCATCTTTGCATGAAATGTTCCCTTGGTATCTCTAATTTTCTTGAAGAGATCTCATTCTGTTGTTTTCCTCTATTTCTTTGCATTGATTGCTGAGGAAGGCTTTCTTATCTCTTCTTGCTATTCTTTGGAACTCTGCATTCAGATGCTTATGTCTTTCCTTTTCTCCTTTGCTTTTCGCTTCTCTTCTTTTCACAGCTATTTGTAAGGCCTCCCCAGACAACCATTTTGCTTTTTTGCATTTCTTTTCCATGGGGATGGTCTTGATCCCTGTCTCCTGTACAATGTCACAAACCTCAGTCCTTAGTTCATCAGGCACTCTATCAGATCTAGGCCCTTAAATCTATTTCTCACTTCCACTGTATAATCATAAGGGTTTTGATTTAGCTCATACCTGAATGGTCTAGTGGTTTTCCCTACTTTCTTCAATTTCAGTCTGAATTTAGCAATAAGGAGTTCGTGATCTGAACCACAGTCAGCTCCTGGTCTTGCTTTTGCTGACTGTATAGAGCTTCTCCATCTTTGGCTGCAAAGAATATAATCAATCTGATTTCGGTGTTGACCATCTGGTGATGTCCATGTGTAGAGTCTCTCTTGTGTTGTTGGAAGAGGGTGTTTGTTATGACCAGTGCATTTTCTTGGCAAAACTCTACTACTCTTTGCCCTGCTTCATTCTGTGTTCCAAGGCCAAATTTGCCTGTTACTCCAGGTGTTTCTTGACTTCCTACTTTTGCATTCCAGTCCCCTATAATGAAAATCTTTTTTGGGTGTTAGTTCTAGAAGTTATTGTAGGTCTTCATAGAACTGTTCAACTTCAGCTTCTTCAGCATTACTGGTTGGGGCATAGACTTGGATTACTGTGATATTGAATGGTTTGCCTTGGAAACAAACAGAGATCATTCTGTCGTTTTTGAGATTGCATCCAAGTACTGCATTTTGGACTCTTTCGTTGACCATGATGGCTACTCCATTTCTTCTGAGGGATTCCTGCCCGCGGTAGATATAATGGTCATCTGAGTTAAATTCTCCCATTCCAGTCCATTTTAGTTACCTGATTCCTAGAATGTCAACATTCACTCTTGCCACCTCTTGTTTGACCACTTCCAATTTGCCTTGATTCATGGACCTGACATTCCAGGTTCCTATACAATATTGCTCTTTACTGCATCGGACCTTGCTTCTATCACCAGTCACATCCACAGCTGGGTATTGCTTTTGCTTTGGCTCCATCCCTTCATTCTTTCTGGAGTTATTTCTCCACTGATATCCAGTAGCATATTGGGCACCTACTTCCAGCAAACTGAACCTTAGTTGAGTTTACAGGTAGTGCTAGTAGTGGAAAACCACACCCCCACTCCACCTCACCCACCAATGCAGGAGACTTAAAAAAATGCGGATTCAGTCCCTGTCTCAGGAAGATCCCCTGGGGGACGGCATGGCAACCTACTGCCATTTTCTTGCCTGGAGAATCCCATGGACAGAGAGGCCTGGTGGGCTATAGTCCACAGGGTCACAAAGAGTCAGACATGACTAAAGCGACTTAGTATCCATGTGATGTGGATAGAAATTCAGCCTCATTTATTATCCATTTACCTCATAAAAGACTGGGACTGATATTAAAGAATGATAAAGAAAGAAACAAAGATGTTCAATCCTGGAGGAAATGCCAAAATAATAAAGAATTACAGAAATAACTGTACATAACACAAAATAAGGGCAATATTTTTTAAAAATAATGCAATGCTCAATAGGTACATGTCTAGAATGTGAGATTTGGCCAGGGTATTTAAAAGAACTGGCCCCTGTCTACTTTTCCAATTCCTACTTTAAACCATTTGTTCCTGAACATTTTTCATTTCAGCCCTTTTGACTTGTTTCTGTGTGTAATTACAGCAACTCTCTAGCTGGGAAATTCTTTCATAGGAAGTAGCTCATCTGCCCAGTAGGTCACATTCCTATATCTTAGCCCAGAGTATTTGTGGAGATGAATGAGTTTCTACATGATGGACTTGAAATAGTATTTGGTATATAAGATGAGCTCATGCAGGTGCAGGAGGGCCGAGAGGAACTACTTCACATTCAAGGTCAGGAGGGGTGGCAGTGATGAGATACCCCTCATCCAAGGTAAGGAGCAGTGGCTGCACTTTGCTGGAGCAGCCGTGAAGAGATACCCCAAGTCTAAGGTAAGAGAAACCCAAATAAGACTGTAGGTGTTGTGAGAGGCATCTGAGGGCAGACACACTGAAACCATAATCACAGAAAACTAGCCAATCTGATCACACGGACCACAGTCTTGTCTAACTCAATGAAACTAAGCCATGCCGTGTGGGGCCACCCAAGACGGACGGGTCATGGTGAAGTGGTCCACTGGAGAAGGGAATGGCAAACCACTTCAGTATTCTTGCCTTGAGAACCCCATGAACAGTATGAAAAGGCAAAATGATAGGATACTGAAAGAGGAACTCCCCAGGTCAGTAGGTGCCCAATATGCTACTGGAGATCAGTGGAGAAATAACTCCAGAAAGAATGAAGGGATAGAGCCAAAGCAAAAACAATACCCAGCTGTGGATATGACTGGTGATAGAAAGTGAAAGTGAAAGTGAAGTCGCTCAGTCGTGTCCAACTCTTTGGGACCCCATGGACTGTAGCCTACCAGGCTCCTCCATCCATGGGATTCTCCAGGCAAGAATACTGGAGTGGGTTGCCATTTCATTCTCCAACTGGTGAGAGAAGCAAGGTCTGATGCTGTAAAGAGCATTATTGCATAGGAACCTGGAATGTCAGATCCATGAATCAAGGCAAATTGGAAGTGGTCAAACAAGAGATGGCAAGAGTGAACGTCGACATTCTAGGAATCAGGTAACTAAAATGGACTGGAATGGGTGAATTTAACTCAGATGACCATTATATCTACTACAGTGGGCAGGAATCCCTTAGAAGAAATAGAGTAGCCATCATGGTCAACGAAAGAGTCCAAAATGCAGTACTTGGATGCAATCTCAAAAATGACAGAATGATCTCTGTTTGTTTCCAACGTAAACCATTCAATATCACAGTAATCCAAGCCTATGCCCCAATGAATAACGCTGAAGAAGCTGAAGTTGAATGGTTCTATGAAGACCTACAAGACCTTTTAGAACAAATACCCAAAAAAGATGTCCTTTTCATTATAGGGGACTGGAAAGCAAAAGTAGAAAGTCAAGAAACACCTGGAGTAACAGGCAAATTCGGCCTTGGAATACGGAATCAAGCAGTGCAAAGGCTAACAGAGTTTTGCCAAGAGAACGCTCTGGTCATAGCAAACACACTCTTCCAACAACACAAGAGAAGACTCTACATATGGACATCACCAGATGGTCAACACCGAAATCAGATTGATTATATTCTTTGCAGCCAAAGATAGAGAAGTTCTATGCAGTCAGCAAAAACAAGACTGGGAGCTGACTGTGGCTCAGATCATGAACTCCTTATTTCCATATTCAGACTTAAATTGAAGAAAGTGGGGAAAACCACTAGACCATTCAGGTATGAGCTAAATCAAATCCCTTATGATTATACAGTGGAAGTGAAATAGATTTAAGGGCCTAGATCTGATAGATAGAGTGCCTGATGAACTATGGACTGAGGTTTGTGACATTGTACAGGAGACAGGGATCAAGATCATCTCCATGGATAAGAAATGCAAAAAGCAAAATGGCTGTCTGGGGAGGCTTTACAAATAGCTGTGAAAAGAAGAGAAACAAAAAGCAAAAGAGAAAAGGAAAGGTATAAGCATCTGAATGCAGAGTTCCAAAGAATAAATAGCAAGGAAAGATAAGCCTTCCTCAGCAATCAATGCAAAGAAATAGAGGAAAACAACAGAATGTGAAAGACTAGAGATCTCTTCAAGAAGATCAGAGATACCAAGGGAACATTTCATGCAAAGATGGGCTCGATAAAGGACAGAAATGATAGGGACCTAACAGAAGCAGAAGATATTCAGAAGAGGTGGCAAGAATACACAGAACTGTACAAAAAAGATCTTCACGACCCAGAGAATCACGATGGTGTGATCACTGACCTTGAGCCAGACATCCTGGAATGTGAAGTCAAGTGGGCCTTAGAAAGCATCACTATGAACAAAGCTAGTGGAGGTGATGGAATTCCAGTTGAGCTATTTCAAATCCTGAAAGATGATGCTGTGAAAGTGCTGCACTCAATATGCCAGCAAATTTAGAAAACTCAGCAGTGGCCACAGGACTGGAAAAGGTCAGTTTTCATTTCAGTCCCAAAGAAAGACAATGCCAAAGAATGCTCAAAGTACCACACAATTGCACTCATCTCACACGCTAGTGAAGTAATGCTCAAAATTCTCCAAGCCAGGCTTCAGCAATACATGAACCGTGAACTTCCAGATGTTCAAGCTGGTTTTAGAAAAGGCAGAGGAACCAGAGATCAAATTGCCAACATCCACTGAATCATGGAAAAAGCAAGAGAGTTCCAGAAAAACATCTGTTTCTGCTTTATTGACTATGCCAAAACCTTTGACTGTATGGATCACAATAAACTGTGGAAAATTCTGAAAGAGATGGGACTACCAGACCACCTGACCTGCCTCTTGAGAAACCTATATGCAGGTCAGGAAGCAACAGTTAGAATTGGACATGGAACAACAGACTGGTTTCAAATAGGAAAAAGAGTACATCCAGGCTGTATATTGTCACCCTGCTTATTTAACTTATATGCAGAGTACATCATGAGAAACACTGGGCTGGAAGAAGCGCAAGCTGGAATCAAGATTGCCGGGAGAAATATCACTAACCTCAGATAAGCAGATGACACTACACATGGCAGAAAGTGAAGAGGAACTAAAGAGCTTCTTGATGTAAGTGAAACAGGAAAGTGAAAAGTTGTCTTAAAATTCAA
Source organism: Bubalus kerabau (assembly GCF_029407905.1). Lineage (NCBI taxonomy): Eukaryota > Metazoa > Chordata > Mammalia > Artiodactyla > Bovidae > Bubalus > Bubalus kerabau. The sequence goes on along the minus strand of NC_073629.1, from coordinate 61,516,762 downwards.
CATTCAAAAAACGAAGATCATGGCATCTGGTCCCATCACTTCATGGCAAATAGGTGGGGAAGCAATGGAAACAGTGACAGACTTTATTTTGGGGGGCTCCAAAATCACAGCAGATGGTCATTGCAGCCATGAAATTAAAAGATGCTTACTCCTTGGAAGAAAAGTTATGACCAACCTAGACAGCATATTAAAAAGCAGAGACATTACTTTGTCAACAAAGATCCATCTGGTCAAAACTATGGTTTTTCCAGTAGTCATGTGTGGATGTGAGAGTTGGACTATAAAGAAAGCTGAGTGCAGAAGAATTGATACTTTTGAACTGTGGTGTTGGAGAAGACTCTTGAGAGTCCCTTGGACTGCAAGGAGATCCAACCAGTCCATCCTAAAGGAAATTAGTCCTGAATATTCATTAGAAGGACTGATGCTGGAGCTGAAACTTCAGTAATTTGGCCACCTGATGCGAAGAACTGACTCATTAGAAAAGACCTTGATGCTGGGATAGACTGAAGGCAGGAGGAGAAGGGGTCAACAGAGGATGAGATGGTTGGATGGCGTCACTGACTCAATGGACATGAGTTTCAGTAAACCTCAGGAGTTGATGATGGACAGGGAGGCCTAGCATGCTCCAGTCCATGGGGTCTCAAAGAGTCAGACACGACTGAGCAACTGAACTGAACTGAATCACTAAGAAGTGGGGAACAGAGTTAGAGGAAGGTATATTGATAGGCAGAAAGTAACTTTTAAAAAGAACAGAGAGAACACATATAAACAAGAAAATTATAGTTTTTGGGGAATCACACAGCTGAATCTGTATCATCAGTTTCCTGTACAAGTTTTAAAGGCAGATTATACCATACCCCTGTGCTATGAGTGATATGCATTAGAAATTCAAGTTACATTAAGCTCTATTCAAGAGGCCAGACTATGGGTAACACAATCAGGAAATGTTTTTCTTTCCAGTGATAAACATAAAAGCAGTTTAGTAATACAAAAAATTATTTATTTCAATTACCTGTGAAATTGTTTTTGTGATTTTCTCCATTCCCCGAAATGGTAAAGATGTTACTGTTTTTCATTGTCTAGCTTAGTGCCTAATATAAAGTCTAGAACAGTATCTAATTTGAATCCATGAAAGTTACAGTTGGAGAGATTGAATTTAAAAATGAACTTATTTGCAAAAGGGAAGTAGAGTCACAGTTGTGTTAAACTTATGATTACCATGGGGTAAGTGAGGGAGGGATAAATTGGGAGAGTGGGACTGACATATACTTGTGGATATATGTAACTGTATAACTGAATCACTTAGTTGTATACCTGAAAGTAACAAAACATTGTAAATCAGCTACATCCCAATAAAAAATTATTTTGAAAAAGACCTTGATTTGTTTTTTTTTTCCAGTTTTTCAAGTCTTGAAACATACATATGGCATGACAAAATACTCATATGTGAAAAATTGGTTACACTGATTTGAAATACTAAAATTAAGGTAAGGTAAGAATACTGGAGTGGGTTGCCATGCCCTCCTCCAGGAGATTTTCCCAACCCACGGTCAAACCTGCTTCTCTTGTCAACTGCATTCGGCAGGCAGGCTCTTTGCCACTAGTGCCGCCTAGGAAGCTCCAGTATAAAAATGATTAATCATAATTTCTTGGAGCATAGGAATGAAAACAGATTATCACACAAATTCTTTCAGCAGTCACTTTTTTAATGCCTCAATAAATATGAGAAAGTTAAAAACTATGTCAGATAGGAAATAAGTTATGCTTGATTAGCATACTTATCTAATTTCACTTTATTTTTGTATGAGTGCTTCACTTAACTTGTAGAACTTTGAGAAGGAATTAAGGTTGTGTTTGGATGCAAAGGTATAACTTTTTGAAGATGAAGCTAATTTATCACATCACCCTACTAGTAGTTTGGTCAGCAGAGTGTACAAAAATTCAATTTCACAAATATTTAAATTGATAAGAAAAGGTGCTCAGTTCATTAGCATGTAAGATATGTGATTATAATCAACTTCAAATGCTCAAAAGTTACTTATAGATGAAAGTGAAGAGACCCCAAGTTTTAGAAGTTGGGGAAAATAAAATATTAAGGACTTAAAAGTAACAGATTCCTGCAGTTATTTCAAAACCAATGGTTTATTTAGAGTCCAAATTCAGAGCTATAAGATCTATAACACTTATCAAATCCAGTGTTTAATAACAATGAACACTTTCCAAAGAGTAATGGCTCTTTTTCCTTATCATTGTCAATCTTATCACTGATATCATTTCATCATCTTTTTGCCTGCCCCCACTGAAGAACTGATGCTTTCAAATTGTGATGCTGGAGAATATTCTTGAGAATCCCTTAAACTGCAAGGAGATCAAACCAAATCCTAAAAGAAATCAGCCCTGAATATTGGAAGGACTGTTGCTGAAGCTGAAGCTTCAATACTTTGGCTACCTGATGCAAAGAGCAAGCTCACTGGAAAATACCTTGATGATGTGAAAGACTGAAGGCAAAAGGAGAAAATGGTGGAAGGAGGATAAGATGGTTAGTTAGCATCACTGACTCAATGGGAGTGAATCTGAGCAAACTCTGGGAGACAGTGGAGGGCAGAGGAGCCTGGTGTGCTACAGTCCATGGGCTCACAGAATCAGACATGACTTAGTGACTGAAAACAGTAACAACAAGGATCAGAGAAGCACAAAGTCACTCAGAAAGGATAGTGATATTTTAAATGATGGCTTTACTTCCCCAAGGAGTTGCTAGTACTTAGTTGGTTAGAATTAATTTATAAGTGATAGAGATTTTTAAAATCTAAGTTATATTTCTTTATTAATAATTTCTGTTGGCTCAATTAATATTAAGAAACTCTACATTCATTAAGCAAATACTTACCAAAACATATTTTAGGCCTGGTACTGTGATTAGGTACAAGGCACATACTAATAAATAAAAGTAATTTTGTTTTCAAAGATATTTTGAGTATCTCCAATATATTAAGAAAGTCTTTGTTTTTTTAATTCATTTATTTATTTACATATTTTTTACATAGTAGAGGAGAAGGAAAATAAAATAGTATATCTCAAACAAAACCTTAATAAAGATTAGAATGCAAAGAAGGATAAAGCAGGAAAAATAGATGGAGAAATCCTGGGAATGCCATTTCAGTCACAGTAAATAGGAAATTTCTCTCCATAGAGGTGGTTTGTAATAGAGATTTGAATGAAATAAGAGAGTGAGCTACTGAATATTTGTGAGAAGAAATTTGTTTGAAGATTGAGAGAACTGTGCCAGGTACAAAGAGACTATCTGAAGGATTAAGGTAGGGATGTGCTTGACTTACTCAAGGAGAAGCTAGAAGGGAAAGCTAGTGGAGTGAATGAGGAGAATAATTAAAGGAAGAGAGATTGAAGAGAATTAACATCCCAGATCACACTGGATCTGTCATAATTTAAAATACGGGCTTTTAGTGTGACGGGAATCCAGTGAATGCTTTGAGCATTAAAATGATCAGCATGATAATTCGTGGTAGATGGATTACCATGAATAAGAGTGGAGACAGTTAGGAAACCATTGCAGAGGTGGTGGTTTAGTCACTAAGTCGTGTCCGACTCTCGTGACCCCATAGACCATAGCCCACCAGGCTCCTCTGTCCATGGGATTTTCCAGGCAAGAATACTGGAGTAGATTGCCATTTCCTTTTCCATGGGATCTTCCCAACCCAGGAATTGAATCTAGGTCTCCTGGTCAAGGTTAAATAAATAACAAACAAAAAACCCTGACAAAACCAACAGTGACTAGTCTGATAATAGAGATGGAGGGAGTGCTAAGCAATTGAATATCAGATATATTTGGCAAAAACAAAACGTTAAAGACGATTCCAATTTGTTAACACGAGCAACAAGTAAATAGTAGTAAAATGAAATAGACCAGGAGAAGTGAAGGTTTGAAGGTAGTGGGGAACAAAAATGTGAACAAAGTATTTGTTTTGGATGATTTTAGTTAGAATACTGATTATGCAAGTGGATATATGAGACTCAAATTCAAATTGGTACCAGAGATAGAATGTTTGGAAACCTTAACACTGATGTGGTGTTTAAAGACTTAGGACTAGATGGAATTATTAGCAAATTAATATGCAAAAGAAGGGAACTGAAGACTGAGGAAGAACTCTCCTACTTTTAGAAGCTGGGAGAAAGATCTAACAGAATGGTCAGTGTGATGTGTGGAATTGTATCCATTCAGGAAAGATATGTTGAAGTCCTAGACCCTACTACCTATGAATATGATCCTATTTGAAAGTAGAGTCTTTGCAAATGTAGCCAAGTTCAGATGAGGTCCTTAGAGTGAGGATTAAATATAACCAGCACCCTTATAGGAAGAGAAGATAGACACACACAGAGAAAAGAAAGCCAGGACACACAAATGGAGAGAATGAAATGGAAAGTTGGAAGGAGAAATTGAAGTGAGGCAGCCAAGGAACACTTGGCCAATGAAAGCCAAGGACTATCCACAAATCAATAGAAGTGAAGAAGGACTCTCCCTTCTGGATTTCAGAGAGGGTAAAGTTCACAGATTTGTATCAGACTCCATAGGTTTAAGGGCTCAGGCCCATAATACTGCCCCTGTGCATGCATGCTAAATCCCTTCAGTCATGTCCAACTCTTTGCTACCCTATGTACAGTAGCCCTCCAGGATCCTCTGTCCATGGGGATTCTCCAGGCAAGAATACTGGAGTGGGTTGCCAAGCATCCATTTGGGATGGAGCCCAAATCTCTGTGTCTCCTGAATTATCAGGTGGGTTCTTTACCACTAATGCCACCTGGGAAGCCCTAATTCTGCCCCTAGTTTATACCTAATCTGCAAATGGGTGATTAAGTTACCCACACTTCTGTTCCACCCATAACAAATTTGGGGGAATCCTACAATCCCCTCAGGTTCTATAATTCACTAGAATAATTCACAGAACTCAGGAAACTGCTTTTCTTATGATCACTGATATATTTTAAAGCAGCGGTCCCCAAATTTTTGGCATCAGAGACCTGTTTTTGGAAAACAATTTTTCCACAGAGTGGAGATGGAAGGGGAGGGATTATTTTGGTTTCACCCACCACTCTTCTCCTGCTGGTTGGCCGTTTCCTAACTGGCCATGCACTGGCCATGGTCCGGGAGTTGGGGACTCCTGTTTTAAAGGATATAATGAAGGAAGAAACAGAAGGCAGAAGTGCATTTAGGACAAGACATGGATGGAAGTGTGTGGCACTTCCATGCCCTGCCCAGGTGTGCCACCATCCTGATACCTTGATGTGTTCACTGACCCCAAAGATCGTGAGCCTCATTATCTAGGAGTTTTTATGGAGATTCAATTACATAGCCATAAAGAACTACCTAAAAGGATAAGAGGGAGAATTTTGCCACTCAGATGAACAGGAATAATGCTGCTCCTACCAGTCAGAATGGAAAACCTTGTGATTTATGGGGCATCAAATAGATTGCTCAGAGGTTTTTGCCTAATGGATGGGATAAATATTAGCCCTAAAGTAAATGTTGTTCTGTTTACATATAACAAAGCTTAAACACAAGACCCATGTAACTTAACTGAATTTCAGGAGAAAACTCAGAACTCTTTGTTATTGTTTAGTTGCTAAATTGTGTCTAACCCTTTTGCGACCCCATGGACTGTATCCCATGAGCTTCTCTGTCCATGGGATTTCCCAGTCAAGAATACTAGAGTGGGTTGCCATTTCCTTCTCCAGGGTATCTTCCTGACCCAGGAATCAAACCCACACCTCCTGCACTGGGCAGGTAGATTCTTTACCACTGTCACCTAGGGAGGCCTCAAAACTGCTTGTAGAAATACAAAAATATCCAATACTTAACAAGGTAAAAGGCACAAGTATCTGGTATTCTCTACAAAAGTTACCCAAAATGCAGAAAGATAGAAATGTACAAGCTATAATAAGGAATAGAGAGAATGCTAACAAACAGCCATGAAATAACTTTTGTAGGTGATGGATATGTTAATTACCACAGTGGTAGGGATGGTCTGACAGGTGGATACATAAGCTAAAACTTATCACACTGTATACTTTGTGTGAAGTTTACTATTTGTCAATTATATTGCAATAAACCTGTTATTAAAAATATGATCACCCTAAAATAGAGAGAGAATGGGAGGTGAGGAAGTAGAAAGAACATCTTTTTGGAAGTGTTTTTCTATAAAGGGTAACAGAAGAAGAGGCAGTGGTGTGGAAGGGAACAAAGTTGTATGTCTTTTCTCTGTCAGAGAAATAACAATATTTAAAACCTAGAATTTGTAGGAGTTTGTGATTAGTGGATATAAGAGATGAGGATAAATTTGATAACTAAAAGGCAATATACTATTAAATTAGAAACAGGTTTGGGTTGAGTTCACAGATGTGGCCTTTAGCTGTTGTGTGATCCTGTGCAAACTACTTGTATCCAATCCAATGACAATCCATTTCTTCATCTCTAAAAAAAGGATAATAGCAATATGTACTTTGCAGTATATTTGGAATTTAAAAAATCTTAAGTATGTAAAGGAGACAGCTGGCAAGCCCTACTGAGGCCTAAAACATAATTAACTTTTTGCCTTTGCTTCCTCTGGGCCATGTAGACAATGAAAAAGATATTCTTTGCAGACATTTAGCAAGCTTGTCTTATGCAAATGAAGCTGAACAATTTACCAGTGTTGTAATATTTTTATTTTCTTTCAAATCTGTTTTACTTTGCTAATTGCATCCAAATCAACTGTCTCTGAAACATATTTTCATGACATTGACTATTTACTATTTGGAAGAAAATTAGAGTATAAAAATATATATTTTTAAAATTAATAACATACGCCAGCTATATGACATTCTAGAAAAGACAAAACTATGGAGGCAGCAAAGACATCAGTAGTTGCCAAGAATAGAAGGCAGGGAGGAATGAGGAGGTGGAGAACAGATTTCTAGGGCAGTGAAACTAGTCTGTCTGATACTGAAGAGGAGGCAAATTTTTTCCTCTACCCCCTTAGCTTTTTGGCTGGGCCTGAAAATTAAACTATGGAGAAGGCAATGGCACCCCACTCCAGTACTCTTGCCTGGAAAATCCCACGGATGGAGGAGCCTGGTGGGCTGCAGTCCATGGGGTTGCTAAGAGTCCGACACGACTGAGCGACTTTACTTTCACTTTTCACTTTCATGCATTGGAGAAGGAAATGGCAACCCACTCCAGTGTTCTTGCCTGGAAAATCCCAGGGACGGGGAAGCCTGGTGGGCTTCCATCTATGGGGTCGCACAGAGTTGGACACGACTGAAGCGACTTAGCAGCAGCAGCAGCAACAGAAAATTAAACTAAGAGATCAACAGGAGAAAAGCATATGCAGATAAGATCTACATGGCATGGGAGCCTTCATAAGGAATGAAGACACAAAGAAATAGTGAACCTTTTTGGCTTAAATATTGAATTGAACAAAAAGAGGCAACTGTGGAATAATAACTGAACTATGTTAACTTTATAATATAGGGGAGGTGAAAGGAAGATAAGAATTTTAATAAGGTACATTTTATATAGAATTCTCTTGGCTTTGACTCTCCATTTTGAAGAATGTTTCTTTCCTTCTGGGACATGGAGACTGTCTTTCACGTGGGGATTTGTATCTCCTGTTTTCAGGATGAAAAGGAAAATTAAAATGCCTTTCAGGCATCTGCTGTTTTTCAACTGTCTTTAGATTAAACTAATGCTTATGCCAAAGAGGCATATTTTAGGGTGGCATATTCTGCTGCACTTTAGTACTATAATGGTGGATACATGTCATCATCCATTTGTCTAAACTCACCGAACACACAACACCGATAGAGAACCCTAATGTTAACCATGAACTCTGTGTGATTATGATGTGTCAATGTAAATTCATCAGTTCTAATTCTGGTGAGGGATGTTGATAATGGAGGAGTATTTCCTGTGTAGGGGTAGGGGGCTTATGGGAAATTTCTGTACCTTCCTTTCACTTTAACTGTGAACCTAAAACTGTCCTAAAAATAAAATCTATTAGTTTATAACATTAAAAACTATATAAAATAACTTATTAGCCCCATCTACAATTCTGTTTCCAGGCTTACCCACTGCCTCTTTTCTTTCTCATCCACGTGTGGTTCTACGCAATTGCTGCTGTTGTTTACTCACTCAGTCATGTCCTACTCTTTGTAACCTGATGGACTGTGGCCGAGAGTCTCCTCTGTCCAAGGGATTTTCTAGACAAGAACACTAGAATGGGTTGCCATTTCCTTCTACAGAGGATCTTCCCAACCCAGGGGTCAAACTCACACCTTCTGCAGCTTCTGCATTCCTTAAAAAACTAAAAATAGAGCTACTATATGACCCAGTGATCCCACTCCTGGACATATATCTTGAGAAAACCATAATTCAAAAGGATACATGCACTCTGACATTCATTGCAGCACTATTTACAATAGTGGAATAAGGGAAACAACCTAAATATCCATCAAGAGAGGAATGGATAAAGAAGATATGGTACATATAAACAATGGAATATTATATAGCCAAGAAAAGGAAAGAAATAATGCCATTTGCAGCGACATGGATAGATCTAGAGATTGTTATACAGGGTGAAGTAAGTCAGAAAGAAAAAGACAAATATATAATAGCACTTAAATGTGGAACCTAGAAAATGGTTCAGATGAACTTATTTGCAAAGCAGAAATAAAGTCACAGATTAGAAAACAAACTTATGGTTACCAAGGTAGGAAGGAAGGATGGGATGAACTGGGAGATTGGGATTGACATATATACATGGTGGTGGTAGTGATTCAGTTGCTAAGTCATGTTGGATCCCTGAGACCCCATGGACTATAGCCTGGCAAGCTACTCTGCCCATGGAATTTCCCAGGCAAGGACTGGAATAGGTTGCTATTTCCTTCCCCAGGAGATCTTCCCAACCCAGGGATCAAGCCTGCATCTCCTACAGTTGCAGGTGGATTCTTTACCACTGAGTCACCAGAGAAGACCATATATACACTACTATGTATAAAATAGATAACTAGTGAGAGAACCCACTGTATAGCACCAGGAACTCTACTCAGTGCTCTGTGGTTAACTAAATAGAAGGAAATCTAACAAAGAGTGAAGGTATGTATATATATAAAACTGACTCATTTTGCTATTCAGCAGAAACTAACAGTATTGTAAAGCAACTGTACTTCAAATAAAAAAGTGTACGAGTGAATTTTATAATAATGTCAGTGTAGCACGCTTCCATCTCCACCTGAGAAACAATGAACGCCCTGCCAGGTAGAGCTGGTCATGTTCATCTCTGATGACCTAGTATAGAGGTCAACAGAGAATGGGCTTTGATGACACAGTACAGAGGTCAACAGAGAATGGGCCTTGTTGTGACCTTCAATGAAGCCATTCATAAAAAGCACATTTAATAATGGGTGTGTAACTTATCCTAGGCAATTAAAATGCTATTCAGTTCAGTTCAGTTCAGTCACTCAGTCATGTCCGACTCTTTGTGACCCCATGGACTGTAGCACACCAAGCCTCCTTGTTCATCACCAACCCCTAGAGTTTACTCAAACTCATGTCCATTGAGTCTGTGATGCCATCCAACCATCTCATCCTCTGTCATCCCCTTCTCTTCCTGCCTTCAATCTTTCCCAGCATCAGGGTCTTTTCAAATGAGTCAGCTCTTCCCATCAGGTGGCCAAAGTATTGGAGTTTCAGCTTCAACATCAGTCCTTCCAATGAATATTCAGGACTGATTTCCTTTAGGATGGACTGGTTGCATCACCTTGAAGTCCAAGGGACTCTCAAGAGTCTTCTCCAACACCATAGTTCAAAAGCATCAATTCTTTGGTTCTCAGCTTTCTTCATACTCCAACTTCTCACATCCATACATGATCACTGGAAAAACCATAGCTTTGACTATATGGACCTTTGTTGGCAAAGTAATGTCTCTGCTTTGTAATATGCTGTCTAGGTTGGTCATAACTTTTCTTCCAAGGAGTAAGCATCTTTTAATTTCATGGCTGAAGTCACCATCTGCAGTGATTTTGGAGCCCCCCAAAAATAAAGTCTGTCACTGTTTTCACTGTTTCCCCATCTATTTGCCATGAAGTGATGGGACTGGATGCCATGATTTTTGTTTTCTGAATGTTGAGCTTTAAGCCAACTTTTTCACTCTCCTCTTTCACTTTCATCAAGAGGCTTTTTAGTTCTTCTTCACTTTCTACCATAAGGGTGGTGTCATCTGCATATCTGAGGTTATTGATATTTCTCCTGGCAATCTTGATTCTAGCTTGTGCTTCATCCAGCCCAACATTTCTCATGATATACTCTGCATATAAGTTAAATAAGCAGGGTAACAATATACAGCTTTGACGTACTCCTTTTCCTATTTGGAACCAGTCTGTTGTTCCAAGTCCAGTTCTAACTGTTGCTTCCTGACCTGCATACAGATTTCTCAAGAGTCAGGTCAGGTGGTCTTTTCCCATCTCTTTCAGAATTTTCCATAGTTTATTGTGATCTACACAGTCAAAGGCATAGTCAATAAAGCAGAAATAGAGATTTTTCTGGAACTTTCTTGCTTTTTCGATGATCAAGTGGATGTTGGCAATTTGATCTCTCATTCCACTGCCTTTTGTGAAACCAGTTTGAACATCTGGAATATCACGGTTCATGTTCTGTTGAAGTCTGGCTTGGAAAATTTTGAGCATCACTTTGCTAGCATGTGAGATGAGTGCAATTGTCCAGTAGTTTGAGCATTCTTTGGCATTGCCTTCTTTGGGTTTAGAATGAAAACTGACCTTTTCCAGTCCTGTGGCCACTGCTGAGTTTTCATATTTGCTGGCATATTGAGTGCAGCACTTTTACAGCATCATCTTTTAGGATTTAAAATAGCTCAACTTGAATTTCATCACCTCCAATAGCTTTGTTCATAGTGATGACTCCTGAGGCCCACTTGACTTCACATTCCACGATGTCTGGTTCTAGCTGAGTGATCACGCCATTGTGATTATCTGGGTCGTGAAGATCGTTTTTGTACAGTTCTTCTTTGTATTCTTGCCACCTCTTCCTAATATCTTCTGCTTCTGTTCAGTTCAGTTCAGTTCAGTCGCTCAGTCATGTCCAACTCTTTGCAACCCCATGAATCGCAGCACACCAGGCCTCCCTGTCCATCACCAACTCCCGGAGTTCACTGAAACTCGTGTCCATCGAGTTGGTGATGCCATCCAGCCATCTCATCCTCTGTTGTCCCCTTGTCCTCCTGCTCCCAATCCCTCCCAGCATCAGGGTCTTTTCAAATGAGTCAGCTCTTCGCATCAGATGGCCAACTATTGGAGTTTCAGCTTCAGCATCAGCCCTTCCAATGAACACCCAGGACTGATCTCCTTGAGGATGGACAGGTTGGATCTCCTTGCAGTCCAAGGGACTCTCAAGAGTCTTCTCCAACACCACAGTTCAAAAGCATCAATTCTTCGGTGCTCAGCTTTCTTCACAGTCAAACTCTCATATCCATATATGACCTCTGGAAAAACCATAGCCCTGCTTCTGTTAGGTCCATACAATTTCTGTCATTTATTGAGCTCATCTTTGCGTGAAATGGTTCCCTTGGTATCTCTAATTTTCTTTTCTTTGTTTTTTTTTTTTTTTTTAATTTTATTTTATTTTTAAACTTTACATAATTGTATTAGTTTTGCCAAATATCAAAATGAATCCGCCACAGTATACATGTGTTCCCCATCCTGAACCCTCCTCCCTCCTCCCTCCCCATACCATCCCTCTGGGTCGTCCCAATGCACTAGCCCCAAGCATCCAGTATCATGCATCGAACCTGGACTGGCAACTCGTTTCATACATGATATTTTACATGTTTCAATGCCATTCTCCCAAATCTTCCCACCCTCTCCCTCTCCCACAGAGTCCATAAGACTGATCTATACTTTCTAACACCATACACAAAAATAAACTCAAAATGGATTAAAGATCTAAACATAAGACCAGAAACTATAAAACTCCTAGAGGAGAGCATAGGCAAAACACTCTCTAATTTTCTTTAGAGACCTCTAGTCTTTCCCATTCTATTGTTTTCCTCTATTTCTTTGCACTGATCACTAAGGAAGGCTTTCTTACGTCTCCTTGCTATTCTTTGGAACTCTGTGTTCAAATGGGTATATCTTTCCTTTTCGCATTTGCCTTTTGTTTCTCTTTTCACAGCTATTTCTAAGGCCTCCTCAGACAGCCATTTTGCTTTTTGCATTTCTTTTTCTTGGGGATGGTCTTGCCTCCTGTCTCCTGTACAATGTCACGAACCTCCATCCATAGTTCATCAGGCACTCTATCAGATCTAGTCCCTTAAATCTATTTCTCACTTCCACTATACAATCGTTAGTGATTTATGTCATACCTGAATGGTCTAGTGGTTTTCCCAACTTTCTTAAAATGCTATTATATCATATTATATCTTTGTAAAGACTGAGATTGGTTTCATTCTTAACATTGTACCTGTCCAAAATATTAAATTGGAACCCAGTCTATGATTAGACTTTAGTTGTAAAACATTTTGAAGATTTGTCTACTTTCCCACCAAAAATTGCTAACCCCACAGAAAAAAAAAAAAAAAAATTCCCTTATGGGTAAGCAGTAAAGAATTCTCTTGCAATACAGGAGATACCAGTTAGTTCCTGGGGTCAGGAAGATCCCCTGGAGAAGGAAATGACAACCCACTCCAGTCTTCTTGCCAAAGCAACTGAGCACACACCCAAAATGTATTTAATTCTAGCTAGCAGACATTCAGATATCTTAAATGACTGGGACATGCTCAGTCATGCCAGATTCTTTTTTCTACACTTCTGGATTCTTAAGTAACATCAATGGTTTCAGAGAGTCAGTCTTCCTAAGTACCTCAGAACTCACATGGTCAATCGCCCAAAAATATTTCTTAAAGGAATAAAAGGTAGTGAAAGAAGACTTCTCACCCCCACTCTTAACCTATTAAATTATGATTTAATTATGTGTTAAATATGTATTTAATTAACTTACCATATTGCCGCATCATAATCTGTGTGATATTCTTCAGACAGACATTATTATTTCATGATGTATATTAATGTGTTTACTACTCAGCAGTGCTAGAAATGGTTCCTATGTTCAATCCTCATTTGAAGATGAGAAAACTAAGGCACAGAATGATTGAACATTTCCCAAGTCAGATGACTGGCAAGATTGACAGTTTGGCTCTAGCATGCATATATTTTACCACTACTCTGTTACTGCTCTTTCTATATTGTATGTAAAATTTCCATGAAATAAGAAAAGTCTGCAGAGTGAGTCCATAACAGAAGACATTACCCTTAAGGCAGAAAGGAAAGAGAAAAATGTTACTGAATATTCATGATTATTTGGATCATTTTTAGAATACAACTCATGTCTTACTTTAATATCTGTCATTGTACCTATTTTACCTGTAAACAATTGTAATTTTTTTCTCATTATAAAATCCTCACTTGTTTTGACTGAGGATTTTTCCTCAATCTTTGTTGGAAACCTGGATGAATAAAGCAGTAGACTCAAATTAGACAACCAGCTTAGGTGGGAGCAATTTGAACTGTCTCTGGAAGGTTTACAGCAATTAAAATAAAACGCTGTCTGGTATTAGCCATGGAACAATTTTGCTTTTGTATTAGTGTATTTAATTTACGGTTGTCATGACATTAAAAAAATCTAACATATCTATAATGGTGAAAACTGTATCAGTGAGAAACCAAAGTCACTGCAAAAACAAAAAACAAAAATTCAGCCTTCTACTAAACATTTTAATTATCTCTTCAAAGAATACCTGTATTCTGTTTTTTTCATGAAATTGTAAGTTTGATAACTTTTAGGAGGAATTCAGTAGTCAACCACTCAGCATAGCATTAGTATGCCAAGACATCAAAGGGAAATGGATAAACATCAGGCTTTCTTTCCAACAGGAAAAATATTGTGCACCAGTATTCGTAGTTCAAACATTTTTGAAAAATAATATTTAATATTTAAAGAAAAATGCTAGTCAAGGTACTGTAGATTTTCTCATGCATTATTTACCTTTAGGAAACACAAAGAACTAGACTATAAAAAATATAAAATGGAAAAATTATTCCTAACTTACAAAAGATTTTGTTTTGGTAATGTTCTAGTAAATGATAAGATGCTGAAATATATAGAATAATGTGTCAAAATAAGGCTTAATTATAATCTAAACAAACAAAGCTTCATGTCATGCTATAGGGATGGAAAATCTTACCCTTCTTCTCTTCTAGGTTCTTTTTGTTCTAATTAAACTAACATAAAACAGACTAATAGGAGAAAAACAAATTCAGTTTCATAAGTATGGAATCCAAAAACGATTGGGTGACCCTAGAGTAACTTTGGAGAAGGCAATGGCACCCCACTCCAGTACTCTTGCCTGGAAAACCCCATGGATGGAGGAGCCTGGTAGGCTGCAATCCATGGAGTTGCTAAGAGTTTGACACGACTGAGTGACTTCACTTTCACTTTTCACTTTCATGCATTGGAGAAGGAAATGGCAACCCACTCCATTATTCTTGCCTGGAGAATCCCAGGGATGAGGGAGCCTGGTGGGCTGCCGTCTATGGGGTCACACAGAGTTGGACACGACTGAAGTGACTTAGCAGTAGCAGCAGCAGAGTAACTTAGCAGCAGCAGCAGCAGAGTAACCAATGGAGATAGTTTTTATCCTTTCAGACAAGACAGAATATTTTAGGGTGATGTATTCTGCCTTCCTTCAATGCTGTATGCCTCAGCATAGTTGAAATATAGTCTTAGCATTTAAACTCATCATGAGGTCAGAGTCTAATTTAGGAAATCTAGCCTTACATTATAAAGTGGCAAATTATGGCAATTTCTCAGGTAATTTAAAGTAACAATCACTTTCTCTTCCACACTTCAGGAAAATATTAAATAGCAAATAAATCCAGTTATGTATTGGGTCAATGCAATTAAATGCAATTAAATCCAGGGCTCAGAATAAATTCTAGAAGGAACACTGTTTCTATATTACTCACAGTGACTATAGAAAACAGTTTTTATTGTTGAAACACCTTTGTATTGTAGGCGTGCAAAACTATGTTTGCTAAACTGAACTGGCAATAGTCTTAAAATAGAATCAAAAGCTATTGCTAAAAATAATCACATAAAACAAGGATGTAAGTAATTTATGTTTCTAAACATCTCATTTGTAAAAATCACCCATCATACTTAGATCTCCCACCTCTTCTGCTTTTCTTGAGATTCTAATCTTTTTAACTCATCATTTTATTTCCTACATCACATTAACACTTCACTAACTCTGGAATTTAACCCAAAATCCAACTTTTGCTTTTCCCTCCCAAACTCATGAAGGCTATATGATGGATGCTTGATAAAACTAAATCTCTCTCCCTCTCCCTCTCTCTCTCTCAAAGTAAACATGTAAAACTACTGTTTCTGCAATTATCATCAAACACTTTTCTCTCTGCTCCCAGAGTGGGGACTGACATGTTAGGACATCCTATGAAAATATGCTGTGAATGTTTTATGAAGGTGCTTTTACTTAACCAGGAAGTCCGGAAGGAGGAGAATGACCTAACCTGCCACATTTTCTTTATGAGAACATCTTCCTGGTGATCTATAGCTTCATGAAGTAGTCATGGAGTTTCAAATTTGCCCTTGAATCCTGGGTCAAGCAATGCCATCAACACATATTCTTTCTTGTCACACATTTCAATGAACTTGTAGTCAAGTCAATATCATTACTTTGAGTTTGATTTGTGAGTATTCCACAAAAATGTATTTATGCTCATTTATAATAAAGAACAGAGAACGCAATGGCACCCCACTCCAGTACTCTTGCCTGGAAAGTCCCATGGACGGAGGAGCCTGGTAGGCTGCAGTCCATGGGGTCGCTAAGATTTGGACACGACTGAACGACTTCACTTTCACTTTTCACTTTCCTGCATTGGAGAAGGAAATGGCAACCCACTCCAGTGTTCTTGCCTGGAGAATCCCAGGGACGGGGGAACCTGGTGGGCTGCTGTCTATGGGGTCGCACAGAGTCGGACACAACTGAAGCGACTTAGCAGCATAATAAAGAAGGAGAAGGCGACAGCAGAGAACGAGATGGTTGGATGGCATCACCGACTTGATGGTCATGAGTTTGAGAAGCTCCGGGAGTTGGTGATGGACAGAGAAGCCTGGTGTGCTGCAGTCCGTGTGGTCACAAAGAGTTGGACGCGACTGAGAGGCTGAACTGATAATAAACAAAAGCACCTGACTTTGATTTACATTGCTGTATTTGAGTTCCTGAGTGACTGCTTAAAATAGTCCATGTGGATCCTTACGTATATTCCTTCCTCCCTCCTTCCCTCTCTTCCTTTCCTCCCTCCCATCCTACCACAATTCTTTCCTTCCTTCCTTCCATCCCTCCTTTCTTTTCAAATATTTTCTTTCAGATGATGAAAACATGAAAAACGACTGGAGAAACTACTTAGCAATAATCCCAAAACTTTGTTATAAAAACAAAAACAAATACTTCCCTGGCAAACATCCATTTTTCTCTTGAGAACCTTGAGGAAACTAGTTAAAATGGTTGCTAGGCAGCCTGTTCTCACCTCATAATGGGTTAGAACTTTTCTCATGTGACTGAATTACAATGACACAATTCTAAAATGACTAGCCTTTTATTTTATAGCTCCAATTTGAAATTTTAGATATACATATATATAGTAATTAAGTAGAAATACATTGTATGAAGTACACAGGTTTCCAGTGTGCTATGAGCTTTTAGCAATTTGAGTTTTCTTCAGTCTCCATATTTTACTGCCTTGAGTTTACTTGCAAAAAGTACACACTAATTTGCTCACAGAATTTTAGTCTATTTTATAACTTTAAAAAAAGAGCTATATTTTCCACTACATCCCTTGAGAGACTGTGAGTGAATCTATCAGCAATAAGATTGACAAAAATTATATAAGAGCTAAAAAGATTTACAAAATTTATATTAAGAACTAAAAAGATAGATAAAAGATATATTACACACTCACACATATATACACACAATTATGTGTGTGAGCACATAACGCATGTGCATATATGACTTCTACTTATTTCTAGTTATAACTCCATTAGTCTTGATAAACATATCTTTCTTCTCTTTAAACATTTTTCTTTTTTATTTTTGGAAAATCTAAAGTACTTTTATAATTTCTTCATTTATGAATATATTATGTTATTTATTTTTATTCCTTTTCTCTTGAATGCTTATCTTAAGATATTCAGATGAAGGAAATAACCCACATAATATCTCCACAAGAAATAAGGTGCCAAGGGAGTGATACAGATCAATATCTAAGTCATGCTACTGAAAGAATATCATTATTATTATTATTTTACCCAAGTTCTTCTACATCCTTGCCATTGGTCTACTTTCCTTTAGCGACTCATTGTAAATATATCTGTAACACTCTGTCATCTATTAGTCTTTTAGTTCTTACTGTTCCAAAGCTAGAACATTGATTCAATCCCATATTCCCAGACCAGAATTTCTTAACCCACAATGATGAACTGTCCAATCTTTTCCTGTCCCAACTTTTTTTTTTTTGGGGGGGGGGGCTCTTTTTTAGTTTTGCTTTCTTAGTTTTATTTTCTGAGAACAGAGAGCATGTATTTTGTTAGATTTTTAAGAGACTCTACAAGTACTTAAAAAGGTCAACCTTGATAACAGTTAAGATATTTGTAACAACTCTGAGTGACTGTAGAGACACATCCACTCTTTCCTGGTAACTTTTTCTCACATTAGGATACAGGAGAAGTTGTGGTCTGCCCACTTTGGTAAAGGGCAGTTCTGACAAGGGTACTCTTAACTTAAAGCATCTTATTTAGAAAAAGTTAATAATATGAACTATAATCTCAAAAATCAGATTAGCTCTCCTAATATAATATATCTGATTATATATTTATAATTTTATTTTTTTATTTTAATTGAGCTTAATCTCTCTGTTAATAACAGACCTTGAAAATTCAGAATCCTTAGGTTAAAACTGCATAATACAAAGGGTGCCAAGAGATATGGGTGATCTTCTCAGCAGTACTAACATCTTGCATGACACCAGACAAATCATTTAATCTTGCTGTTCCTCAGTTACCTTGCCTTCAAATGGGAAAGCTAGGAATTCCACTACTTCCTTTACAAGGTACCAAGAGGGTAAAATAGAATAACTGAAAAACTAAAATGTGTATATGCAATTCATAAATGTATGTATATTTTTGAAACTTTCAAGCCCTGAATGGGAATAAGGGAAATAGATACTGTATATTTAAATGTACCAAATATCCCCTGGACATCTGTTGGCCCACATTCTGGTATTGAGTATTCGTACACAATATAATATTTCCATTTAAATTGAAGGAAGAGTAATACTCCATTGTGTATATGTACCACAGCTTTCTTATCCATTCATCTGCTGATGGACATCTAGGTTGCTTCCATGTCCTTGCTATTATAAACAGTGCTGTGATGAACATTGGGATACACGAGAGCCATTAAAAAGAATACATTTGAATCAGTTCTAATGAGGTGGATGAAACTGGAACCTATTATACAGAATGAAGTAAGCCAGAAAGAAAAATACCAATACAGTATACTAATGCATATATATGGAATTATAAAGATGGTAACGATAACCCTATATGCAAGACAGCAAAAGAGACACAGATGTATAGAACAGTCTTTTGGACTCTGTGGGAGAGGACGAGGGTGGGATGATTTGGGAGAATGGCATTGAAACATGTTTAATATCATATGTGAAATGAATCGCCAGTCCAGGTTCAATGCATGATACAGGATGCTTGGGGCTGGTGCACTGGGATGACCCAGAGGGATGGTATGGGGAGGGAGGTGGAGGGGGGTTCAGGATGGGGAACACGTGTATAACCCGTAGTGGATTCATGTTGATGTATGTTAAAACCAATACAATATTGTAAAGTAATTAGCCTCCAATTAAAATAAATAAATTTATAATAATAAAAAAAGAACCAGACTTTTGAATCATAGCATCAATAAATGTTAAGCTAAGTTTGAAGGAGATGGTGTATATTTGATTGCATTGATCTTTATTTTGAAGTTATTAATAAGAATATTTTAGTGCAAGGAAAGATTTTTGGACCACTAATTAATAAACTGGTATTACATTAAAAAAATAAATATAAATAAATAAATAAATTGAAGGAAGAAAACATGAGCCTTCCCAATACAGGATTTCCCCTTCTTTTCTTCAAGTGTTTGTTTTGGTAAATGAGGAGTAGCAAAGGGTAGCAAAAAAGTATTTGTTTTTTTAGTCATATAAAGTTAAGCTTCTATCTCTACATTGATATTCAGTAGATCTGAGTCCCTGAGATGTTAGGAGGCCCTTTATGAATGACAATATTTTTTATATTCTTGAAGAAGCCAACTGTAGTTTCATTCATTAGTACTAACATCAGTTTTTCTTTATGAATTCCTTGTTCTACTATTCTTATCCTATTTCCAACTACTTATAGTCTAATTATATATTGAGAGAGTCAATTCCTAGGCAGGTTGATAAGAAATCCAGAGTCCCAAGGAGAAGAGAGAAGTCTGGGGTTCTCGAGGAGGAGATAGGGATCTGGAATTCTTAAGGAGGAGGAAAGGACAAACATCTTTTTTTCTCTACATTCCTTAGTCTTAGTTACATAAAATGCTTTTTTTCTTTAAGCCCGGAGTTGATGATTACACAACAAACAACTCAGTTTAAATTCTGTTCAATTCAGTTCAATTGTTCAGTCATGTCTGACTCTTTGAGACCCCATGGACTGTAGCACAGCAGGCCTCCCTGTCCATCACCAGCTACCGGAGTTTACTCAAACTCATGTCCATTGAGTCAGTGATGCCATCCAGTCATCTCATCCTCTATCATCCCCTTCTCCTCCCAGCTTCAATCTTTGCCAGTATCAGGGTCTTTCAAATGAGTCAATTCTTCACATTAGGTGGCCAAAGTATTGGAGTTTCAGCTTCAGCATCAGTCCTTCCAATGAATATTCAGGACTGTTTTCCTTTAGGATTGACTAGTTGGATCTTCTTGCAGTCCAATGGACTCTCAAGAGTCTTCTCCAACACCACAGTTCAGAAGCATCAATTCTTTGGTGCTCAGCTTTCTTTATAGTCCAATTCTCACATCAATACATGACTACTGGAAAAACCATAGCCTTGACTAGATGGACCTTTGTTGGCAAACTGAGGATTATATAACAACAATGTATCCTGCTTGAGGACAGTTTCTCCTTCCTGAAAATCTATCTTCTGGCTACTCCTGTTATCTTAAAATGTAAATTATGGGAGTGGGTCTAGTAAGATCTTTACAACCTCCAGACATTCTTTTGATTTATTGTAGTAACTAATTTAAAAAGTATATAACTCCCTTGCTAACACTAGTGAGGGGAGCATTCTCCATCCCCCTTCTGATGTCTGTGTCAGAAGCTTTCTCTGTCCCTTTTCTTATTTAATAAAACTCTGCTACACAAAAGCTCTTGAGTGATCAAGCCTGGTCCCTGGTCCCAAAGCTAAATCTTCTTCAGAGATCATGAATCTGACATCGTTCACTGTAAGCTATCCATATTGTCTTGAACTTACCTATGTTTATCACTTCTTCTAGGTTCATCTATGAATGTTATCAGAATGCTGGTAATTTATTCCTCTAGCAGAGAGAAACCCTCTAGGATCTGTTGAAACTTCTAAATCTGACTTTTTTCCTTACCTCTATTTAGAAGTACCCTGGTTGCTCAGATGGTAAAGCATCTGTCTACAATGTGGGAGACCTGGGTTCAATTCCTGGGTGGGGAAGATCCCCTGGAGAAGGAAATGGCAATTCACTCCAGCACTCTTACCTGGAAAATCCCATGGACGGAGGAGCCTGATAGGCTACAGTCCATGGGGTTGCAAAGAGTCGAATAGGACTGAGTGACTTCACTTTCACTTTCAATGTTTAAATCAGCTTTCTACAAGTGAAGCAAATGCACTAAGTTGCTTCAGTCATTTAAACATTTGAAAAGTTAAATTTTAAGATTCATTTGGTTTATAATAACTCCTTAAATGCTTTTGAAATTGAATCTATTTGTTAGAATATTCAGAAATAGCAGTCATGTAAATGATTACTATCTATCCCTTAAAATTTTCTATAAAGCCAAGAAAATTTTTTTCATATGATTTTGGCTAAATTATCCTGGGAGTAAACATAAAGCACAAAGACTTGGTAAATGCAAAAGGAGTTAAAACAACAACTAATTTCCTTCCTTCAATATTTGCTTCCTTCCTGAATTATTTAAAAGTAGTGTCATAACATCGGCAACTTACTTTTGGTGGATTAAGGAGGAAGGCTACAAGAGAAAAATAAACAAGTAAGGCAAATGTTAACTATTAGTGAATGAGCATGTACATTTCTCTACTACTCTTTTAGACTTTCTTTAGGCTTGAAATTTATTGAGAAGTAACTTGAAACTGCTGTTGCTAAGTCAATTCAGTCAGTGTCCTACTCTGTGTGACCCCATAGATGGGAGCCCACCAGGCTCCCCCATCCCTGGGATTCTCCAGGCAAGAACACTGGAGTGGGTTGCCATTTCCTTCTCCAATGCATGAAAGTGAAAAGTGAAAGTGAAGTCACTCAGTCGTGTCTGACTCTTAGCGACCCCATGGACTGCAGCCTACCAGGCTCCTCGGTCCATGGGATTTTCCCGACAAGAGTACTGGAGTGGGGTGCCACTGCCTTCTCCATAAACATATCAGATACTTTGCTAAACACTGGAAGAATTCAGTATTAAATAAAAAATATGAAGTGCCTGTCCTCATGGAGCTTATGGTACTGTGCATGTGACAGATATTAAATCAATATTCACACAATTTAAAAATCAACATTGGTAAGTGTGATGACTGAGTCTGGTGTATGTATAGGTCGGCACTGGAAACCTCTGGTGGGGCAATTGCTCAGCTTCAGAGCCTTCACGACAGGACAAATCCACCAAACAAGGGGAAAAAATTGCTTTACTGAGGCCTTTATCTTCTCCCTCCATCCTTTTTGCCTCCATTCAACTTGTCATCGATGGGATCGACTGCCTGCCTCTTTTTTATGCGTGCTCAGGCACTCAGTAGTGTCTGACTCTTTGTGACCCCATGGACAGTAACCCAGCAGGTTTCTCTATCCATGGAATTTTTCAGGCAGGAATACTGGAGTGGGTTGTCATTTCCTTCTCCAGGGGGTCTTCCTGACCCAGGGACTGAACCCACTGCTCCTGTGTCTCCTGCATTGGCAGGCAGATTCTTAACCTCTGTGCCACCTGGGAAACCCTTACTTCCTCTTTATGTGACCCAAAATAATTTCAAACACTCCTCATGATACAAGTGCAAGATGTAGGAAAACAGTCTTTTGGACTCTGAGCTGCCAGGTTTTAGACTCTGAATAGAAATTTTCTTACAGTCAAGTAGGGGAATATGTATGGGTGCCATGCAAAGAATTTCAGGGTCACTTCTCTAAAATGAAGCTGCTTGCTCTCAACTTCCTCACTCTCTTTCCAAAGACAGTAATGGGAAGTGGTTGAGAGCCAATGTTCACTATTTCAACAATGCTGGACATGAACTTGTAGAGTCAGTTCACTTCTCCATGTCCCTCTGTTCATAAAAGAAAACAAAGTCTCTCTTGTTTGAATTGTTCTGGTTTTAAGTCTATTTTTAATAACCAGCTTGAACCATATTCTAACTACTATACACCTCAACTGAATATCCAGGAACCATAATCGACTTCTCCTTCTTTGTTGCTCACCTTCTCATTTCTGCTACCATAGTTTATATCTTCATTGACCCTCACCTGAACTTGGTCTCAGATCCTTCTGACTCCCTAGTGTCTTCATCTATCACGTTTCCATCAGCTTTATCTTTCTAAGGCCCAAGGCACATTTGTATTACTTATTCTCCTCAAGGATACTCAGATGATTCCCCTGTTACCTAGCAAATAAAATCCGAACTCTAAGCTTGGCATTTAAAGTGCTGCACATTATGGCTTCACCATGTGTGTTATGCTCAAGTGATTTTGTTGAGAGAAGGATACCCTCCTCAACTTCTTTATTCGTTGAAATTCTAATAATCCCTGAAATTCTAATAAGGCTGACTTGAATTGCACCTATTATGTGAAAATCTTTTCTCAGTTCTTCAGAGTCAATTCACAATCCTTCTTGTTCTACTTACACACAGCTTTGCTTTTACCTCTTTCAGCCAAATAGTACAATTTCTTTAATGTTTATCTTTCTCTACTACTAGAATATAAACTCCTTGAAGATATGCACTGAATTTTAGTTTTTCTGTGTCATTTTTATTGCTATCATCTACAGAAATTTGCATATTTTCCCATACAACAGAGGTAGCAAAATATGTTTATTAAGTTTAACTGATTTGAAGAAAGTTAAATTCTTCAAATGCTTTGCCAATTTGCCTCCTAGAAATGATCATTGCTGGATATCAGGGTACAAATACAGAAATATTACAAAGAGAAAGAAAAAATGAGGGAGAGATTTCATACATGTCTCCCTATAATTAGGTGTTTTCATTTATTTACTTTAAACAAGACATGTTTTCCAATTTCCATAGGAAAAGATTTTGAATATATTATAAGAAAATGATAAAGCTTTCTGGATATCAAAGAATTTTTCCAAAAATAACTTTTGGATGAGTTAAGTATAAAAGAATCTGAAACATATAAATTAAGTTTCCCTTGAAAGACACTGGACTTAAAAATAAAGAAGAAAGATGTTTAAGACAATGTAGAACTCAAAACCTTGAGAAAACTTTTTAGAAAACAAAATATTAAAGTTTAGTAACACAGTAACATTAAACAATGGCAATGGCACCCCACTCCAGTACTCTTGCCTGGCAAATCCTGTGGACGGAGGAGCCTGGAAGGCTGCAGTCCATGGGGTCGCTAAGAGTCGGACACAACTGAGCGACTTCACTTCCACTTTTCACTTTCCTGCATTGGAGAAGGAAATGGCAACCCACTCCAGTGTTCTTGCCTGGAGAATCCCAGGGACGGGGGAGCCTGGTGGGCTGCCTTATCTGGGTTCACACAGAGTTGGACACGACTGAACCGACTTAGCAGCAGTAGCAGCAACTTAAAATTTGGACATTTTCCCAAATGACAAATTCTTTTTTTTATAATCATGCTTTGACTTAGTGATCAAACCAGCAAGATAGATAGAAGTTATCTATCCTCTCATTTTACTGTGAAATGCTAATGCTACTGCTGCTGCTGCTAAGTCACTTCAGTTGTGTCCGACTCTGTGCGACCCCAGAGACGGCAGCCCACCAGGCTCCCCCATCCCTGGGATTCTCCAGGCAAGAACCCTGGAATGGGTTGCCATTTCCTTCTCCTATGCATGAAAGTAAAAAGTGAAAGTGAAGTCGCTCAGTCATGTCCAATTCTTAGTAACCCCATGGACTACAGCTAATGCTAATGAGCATTCTTATTTAGCAGGTTCCTACAATGTGATAAGTGTATTTCTAAATAATATCTCAATTAATCTGAACAACAATCCATATTTTCCAAATGTCAAAGTTTTTCTCGACTCTCCAGCCAAAGCCGTTTCCTATACCTTATGCTTCTTCAGCATGTCCTTCCTTATCTTGAAACTCTTTGCCTTACATTATAATGAATAAAAAGAAATTCCTTCTTCCCTAAAATCTCACCATAACTTTGGTAAAACAAATAATATCTAATTCATTTCTAAAGTATTTGTAGGATTAACTCTAAATAAATTTGGCTAAATTATGACTAGCTAGCTAATGTGCAATAGTAATAATAGCAACCACCTACAGAGCATGCTTTCTTCTGCCAGATTTTATCCTAAATATTTTAAAAACTTAAGCTCAATTCTAACAACAACCAAATAAAGTAGTTAATATTATTCCCACTTTATAGGTGGGGGGAAGTAAAAATCTTGGAAGATGAAACAAAAAGCCCATAGAATCATAACTAGTAGATGTAGAAATTAAATCCATATCTGTTTAGTTCAACATCTTACACTCTTTACTATAATTTCATATTGTTATTACTTTGAAACTTACAAAGCATGAATAATAAATATATTACCACAATAATGATTTTCATGCCTATCAACTTGGAATAGTATACAAATTTAAATTATCAGTAGAAATTATTTTCCCTTGGAAAATTTGTTCACACAGATCAGTAATTTTGTAAATTTAAAGTTATATCAAACTATAACTCCCAAACTCCTATAGAGTTATACATCAGCATTGTAATAAGAGGGGCTTCCCTGGTGGCTCAGATGGTAAAGAATCTGTCTGCAATGCAGGAGACCCTGTTCTATCCCTGGGTCAGGAAGATTCCCTGAAGAAGGGAATGGCTACCCACTCCAGTATTCTTACCTGGAGAATTCCATGGACAGAGAAGCCTGATGGGCTACAGTTCATGGAGTCACAAAGAGTTGGACATGACTGAGCAACTAACAGGAAACATTATAATAAGAGGAGCAAAAAATCCACCAATCTATTACTAAGTTTTCCTTCTCTTCCTGACAAATGAAAATCTTATGTATATACAGGAGATCTCAGGCAATATTTAGCTACTTTATCTTTGTTAATCCATGTGATGAAGTGAGGTTTATTAAGTGAGGAATAACACATGACACTTTGTATGTAGTGCTATAATGAAGCCATGCTTGAACTAATTGGTGATCCTCAGGTATCCTACTCCACTGGAGTCTGTCATTTTTAACAATGGGTGCTCTGGAATTAGCTGCTGATGATTTGATACCCCTTATCACTGAGAATAAAGAAGATCAGAGGTGGGTTGAGAACTTGTCTTTTATACCCCACTTTTAAAATCAATTTTTAGTAGTTTTAGTTGGCACTCTATTCATATATTTAAAAAATCAAAACAATATGAAATGAATTACAGTCAGAAGTCTTATTCTCACTTTTTTTCTTTCTTTTCTCATCCATGATCTCCATCACCATGACCAGGTAATTGTTTCTACCAGTTGCTTAAGTTTATCCCTCACATATTTTCTATACAACACAAACAGTTAAAAACATAAATTCTTAACTGAGTGGCCACATACTATCCACACTCTTCTGTGTTTCGATATTTTGTATTTATATGTTTTGTGAGATATTCATAAATAATTTGACAGCTTCACAGTATTCCATTATTTATATAAGTCTGCATTTACTTAGGGGTTCCCAGGTTGCACAGTGATAAAGAATCTCCCTCCCAATACAGGAGACACAGGAGACATAGATTCAATCTCTGGGTTGGGACGATCCACTGGAGAAGGAAATGGCAACACACTTCAGTATTCTTATCTGGGAAATGCCATGGATAGAGAAGCCTGACAGCTACAGTCAGACATGAACTAGCTACGAGACAACAACAAGATAGTACTTATTTAACCAAAAGTTTCTACCTGAGTTATGAAAACATCTGTGCAAGGAGAACATATGTATTAAAGAGAATGTAATGCCTGCCAAACATGCTCTCCAAGATTTTCTATTTCACTTGCAGTTGGGATCCAGGTGCTAGATAATTGCTGTTGTTGTTCAGTCACTAAGCTGTATATGACTCTGTGACCCCATGAACTACAGCACACCAGGCACCTCTATCCACCACTATTTCCAGGGAGACATGAATCTCAAATTCTTGGCCATTGAATTGGTGACGCTATATAGCCATCTCATCCTCTGCTGACCCATTCTTATTTTGCCTTCAATTTGTCCAAGCATCAGAGTCTTTTCCAATAAATGAGCTCTCCCCGTCAGGTGGCCAAAGTATTGGAGCTTCAGTGTTCAGAATCAGGCCTTCCAATGAGTATTCAGGGTTGATTTTCTTTCCGATTGACTGGTTAGATCTCCTTGCAGTCCAAGGGACTCTCAAGAGCATTCTTAAACACCATAATTCAAAAGCATCAGTTCTTCAGCACTCAGCCTTTTTATGGTCTAATTCTCACATCCATACATGACTACTGGAAAAACCATAGCTTTGACCATACAGATCTTTGTTGACAATGTGATGTCTCTGCTTTTTAATATGCTGTCTATGTTTGTCATAGCTTTCTTTCCAAGGAGCAAGTGTCTTTTTAATTTCATGGCTTCAGTCACCATCTGCAATGATTTTTGAGTCCACGAAAATAAATTCCGTCACTGTTTCCAGTTTTTCTCCTTCTATTTGCATGAAATGATGGGACCTGATAGTATGATCATACTTTTTTTACTGTTGAGTTTCAAGCCAGCTTTTTCACTTTCCTTTTTCACCTTCGTGAAGAGGCTATTTAGTTCCTCTTCACTTTCTGCTCTTACAATGGTTTTATCTGCATATCTAAGATTGTTTATATTTATCCTAGAATCAGTTTATGATTCATGCAGCCTAGAAGATGCCTCGGAGAAGGCAATGGCACCCCACTCCAGTACTCTTGCCTGGAAAATCCCATGGGCAGAGGAGCCTGGCAGGCTGCAGTCCATGGGGTTGCTAAGAGTCGGACACGACTGAGCGACTTCACTTTCACTTTTCACTTTCCTGCATTGGAGAAGGAAATGGCAACCCACTCCAGTGTTCTTTCCTGGAGAATCCCAGGGATGGGGGAGCCTGGTGGGCTGCCGTCTATGGGGTCACACAGAGTTGGACATGACTGAAACAACTTAACAGCAGCATTTTGCATGATATACTCTGCATGTAAGTTAAATAATCAGGGTGACAATATATAGCCTTAACATACTCTTTTCCTAATTTTGAACCAGTCAGTCCTTCCATGTAAGGTTCTAACTGTTGCTTCTTGTCCTATATACAGGTTTCTCAGGAGGCAGGTAAGGTGGTCTGGTATTTCCATCTCGTTAAGAATTTTCCCGTTTGTTGTGATCGATGCAGTCAAAGGCTTTAGTATAGTCAATGAAGAAAAATTTTCCTGGAGTTCCCTTGCTTTGTCTATGATCTAACAAATGTTGGGAATTTGATCTTTAGTTTCTCCTCTACCACTTTGAAGCCCAGCTTGTGCATCTGGAAGTTCTCAGTTCTCGCACTATTGGAGCCTCACTTGAAGGATTTTGAGCAGTACCTTGGCTAGCATGTAAAATGAGTGCAATTGTATGGTAATTTGAAAATTCTTTGGCATTGTCCTTCTTTGGGATTGAAATGAAATCTGACCTTTTACAGTTCTGCAGCTAACTGCTGAGTTTTCCAAATCTGCTGAAGTATTGAGTGCAGCACTTTCATAGGATCATCTAATAGGATTTTTAAATAGCTTAGCTGGAATTCCATCACCTCCACTAGCTTTATTGTTAGTAATGCTTCTTATGGCCCACTTGACTTCATGCTCCAGGATGTCTGGCTGTAGGTGAGCAACCACACCATCATGGTTATCCCAGTCAGTAAGATCTTTTTTCTATAGTTTTTCTGTGTATTCTTGCCACCTCTTCTTAGTCTCTTCTGCTTCAGTTAGGTCCTTGCTGTTTCTGCCCTTTATTGTGCCCATCTTCCTATGAAATTTTCCCTTGATATCTTCAATTTTCTTGGAGATTTCTAGTCTTCTTCATTCTATTGATTTCATCTATTTCTTTGCATTGTTCATTTAAGACCTTATCTCTCCTTGGGCTTCCCTAGTAGCTCAGATGGTAAAGCATTTGCCTACAATTCAGGAAACCTGGGTTCAATCCCTGGATCAGGAAGATCCACTGGAGAAGGAAATGGCAACCCACTCCAGTATTCTTGCTTTTCTCTCCTTGCTATTCTCTGCAACTCTACATTCAGTTGGGTATATCTTTCCCTTTCTCCCTTGACATCCACTTCTCTTTCCTCAGCATCTTTAAAGCCTCCTTAGACAACCACTTTGCCTTCTTACAATTATTTTTCTTTGAGATGGTTTTGGTCACTGCCTCTGATACAGTGTTATGGACCCCCATCCATAGTTCTTCAGGCACTCTGTCTATCAGAACTAATTTCTTGAATCTATTTGTCACCTCCATGGTGTAATCATAAGGTAGTTGATATAGGTCATACCTGAATGGCCTAGTAGTTTTCCCAGCTTTCTTTAATTTAAGCCTGGATTTTGCAATAAGGAGCTGATGATTTGAGCCACAGTCAGCTCCAGATACTGTTTTGCTGACTATATAGAGCTTTCCCATACTCAACTACAAGGAACACAATCAATCTGATTTTGGTATTGACCATAAGGTGATGTCCATATGTAGAGTCATCTCTTGGGTTCTTGGAAAAGGATGTTCGTTATGACCAGCATGTTCTTGTGACAAGACTCTATCAACCTTTGCCCTGCTTCATTTTATACTCCAAGAGCAACTTGCCTGTTATTCTGGGTATCTCCTGACTTCCTAATTTTCCATTCTAGTTCCTTATGAGCAAGATAATTAGATCTGGCTAAACAACATGCTCAGAAGAGATGGCTGTCATCTCCAGTTTGATTTTTGATTCTTTCTCTCACTAAGCTGTGAATAAGGAGGCTGAATGTTCCTAATGTTATAGCTACAAGGATAAGTGCATTTACCAGGCCGCATATCAGGCAGTGCTGTCTACCACACCACTGCAGTCATATATTGTTTTGCATTTTTAGTTTATTCTTATGGCAGAAAGTGAAGAGGAACTAAAAAGCCTCTTGATGAAAGTGAAAGTGGAGAGTGAAAAAGTTGGCTTAAGGCTCAATATTCAGAAAACTAAGATCATGGCATCTGGTCCCAACACTTAATGGCAAAGAGATGGAAAAACAGTGGAGACAGTGTCAGACTTTATTTTTTTTTTTTGGCTCCAAAATCACTGCAGATGGTGATTGCAGCCATGAAATTAAAAGACACTTACTCCTTGGAAGGAAAGTTATGACCAACCTAGATAGCATATTCAAAAGCAGAGATATTACTTTGTCAACAAAGGTCCGTCTAGTCAAGGCTATGGTTTTTCCAGTGGTCATGTATGGATGTGAGGGTTGGACTGTGAAGAAGGCTGAGTGCCGAAGAATTGATGCTTTTGAACTGTGGTGCTAGAGAAGGCTCTTGAGAGTCCCTTGGACTGCAAGGAGATCCAACCGGCCCATCCTAAAAGATACCAGTCCTGGGTGTTCATTGGAAGGACTGATGCTGAGGCTGAAACTCCAATACTTTGGCCACCTCATGTGAAGAGTTGACTCATTGGAAAAGACCCTGATGCTGGGAGGCATTGGGAGCAGCAGGAGAAGGGAACGACAGAGGATGAGATGGTTGGATGGCATAACCAACTCGATGCACATGAGTTTGGGTGAACTCTGGGGGTTGGTGATGGACAGGGAGGCCTGGCGTGCTGGGATTCATGGGGTCGCAAAGAGTCGGACACAACTGAGTGACTGAAATGAACTGAACTGAACTGATATTGTGTAGAATGGTACCTCTCAAATTAGAGGAATGTCTGATAATGTTTAGTGACCAAAGATTCCTTAGGTCTCTTGGTGGAGATTTTAAATAAATATGCAACTGTTTTTCTGGAGAGTGACTAGAAATCATTAGATACCTAAAAGGAGTCCAGAATGTATCAAAAGTTTAACATTATCAATTTGGCTTAACTTCTCCTTTGTAAACAATAAAAACAAGTTCCATAAAGACTGAACTTCTAAGTTCTGGGTAAATTTCAGGTCTCCCCCCTTTCAGTTCTGGCCATGCCGCGTCATTGTCAGCCTAGGACAATCCAGCAGCATTAAATACACAGCCTTAAATGAACCAAGCCTCTGTCCCTAACTTCGTCAGCATATATACCCACTAGATTGCCATGAGCAGCTTTGTGTCCTTGACTGCATATAACACATTCGTAGTCTTCATCTCACCTGTTCAAATCCTCAAACCAAAAATTTAGAAGGTAGTTTCAACCTCTCACTTCAGTCTTTTCCCTACAGAAAACATCTCCAACTTCATCTAAACCACCTAAAACCACTTGGGGCTTATCAGTGCTGCCTTCAAAATACATCCCAAATTGATCACTTAGCAGCATCCTCATCACTGCCATCCCAATGCAAGTCCCCCTCTTGGTAATGCTGACAAATCCCAGCTGAACTCCCTGCTCTCATTCAGGATGTCCTCTGCACTTGTGAGTCAAGCAGAATGATGTCCTTTTTTTTTTTTTTTGCTGCATCCTGTGGCATGAGGGATGTTAGTTCCCTGACCAGGGATCGAACCAGAATCCTCTGCATTAGGAGTACAGTCTTAATCATTGGTTCACAAGGAAAGTCACCCCAAGAATGATCTTCTTTTAAAAAACCATAAATCAGAACTTCTTACTGGCTTATCAGACTTCAAAAAAAATTTGCTTTGTCTGCAAGCCTCTCTCTAATGGCCCTGGGCTGCATTGCTGGTCTTATCAACTAGGAAATGCTTCCCACAAATATCTGCATACCTAAATATTCTTTACCATTCAGGTGTCTGCTCTATTCCTTCCCTCTACCACTCTCTACCTGTTTATTCTGTCTAAGGGGATGGCTTTCCTCTTCAGTATTCTTACCCAGAAAATCCCATGATCAGAGAAGCCTGGTAGGCTACAGTTCATGGGGAAGCAAAGAATCAGACGTGACTCTCTCTCTCACACACACACTCTTCTTGATAGAAGTTAACACTTGATTTTTAAAATTTGTTTGTTTGTAGTCTATCGTACTCCACCCATAAGATAGGCTCCATGAGTTTAGAGATCTTGCCTCTTTTGCTCAACACCGAATCACTGTACCTCATACACTGTGCACTCAGTCATTTCAGTCATGTCAAACTCTTTATGACCCTGTGTAGCGAGCAGGGGTCTTCTGTCCATGGGATTCTCTAGCAAGAATATTGGAGTGGGTTGCCATGCTCTCCTCTGGGGGGGGCGGTGGGAGGAGGGGCAGGGATCTTCCCTTTCCAGGGATTGAACCCGTGTCTCCTGCTTTTCTCCTGCATTGCAAGTGGATTCTTTACCCACTGAGCCCCCTGGGAAGCCCAACACATTACTTGGGACCTATTAGTGCTTAATATTAACTAAATCAATTAATAAGTGCTTGTTTTCTAACCATTTATCCATGTTGTTGCTTTGCTGAGAATTTCCTTCATTTTCTTCTGTCATCTGAACACTATCCATAGTTCAGCTTTCTAGACTTTTATTATTTAGCTACTTCCTGCTTTTCTTGATCTTTACCCTTTTCTGACACCTATAGCAGTTACAGCTACAAAATAGACCTTTCGTCTCTGGGTAGGAAAGATAGTATTGTATGGGAGAAAACACTTTGCCCTAGGAATCAGAAAAGTCACTCCATATCTACTTTTGATTTTAGTGCTATTGGAATATGATCTTGGATAAGTTATTTAACTTCTCTGAATTTCAGTTCTGAAATCTGTGAAATAAGAATGATAAAAATCATGGTGATAATGATATATCCCCTCTGTAGTTGCTCCCCCCAATACCTGGTCTGTATTTTATTTGATATACACAAATTAAAATACATAATTCATGTTTATGCACACTGTAAATAAAAATGCCAATGTAAACAGCATTGTTGTTGTTGCAATGTGTTGTGTGAAGTTATACTTCATCTCCCTGATCCAATACTCTGGGTATTTCTTTTTAACATTAGTAATGGTGTCAATATATAAATTAGTCCTTTAAAATTCTACATCATTTCTTCCAAGAAGATTAGAAAAGTACTAGATGGCCCCTTGTAAAGTTAAATATTATTGCTTGTTCTATACCCCATTTTTATGTAAATCAGATTTTTTTTTTCTCTACATGAGAAAATGCGATACTGTTAAGCAAGAATGGAATTTCATGGAGCCAAGATTTTAAGCCTTTCGTCAGTTTTCCACCAACTGGTGTTAGCAGATAATTTCACTCCACTTGTTTGAGAAACCTTGCCTTTATTCCTTTAATTGGGGTTTCCCTCATGGCTCAGACAGTAAAGAATCCACCGGCAATGCAGAAGACCCAGGTTTGATCCCTGGGTTGGGAAGATGCCCTGGAGATGGGAATGGCTAACTTTAACTGGACGATGCCTACTAAGAAATGAGCTGATTTTAATCTATGCAAGATATTTTTCACCCAAACTGATTCTGAAATAACCCTCTACACTATCATATTTATGCACATTATCTAAGTGTATGAATCATGCCTATACAAGAAGCTGAAAAAGCACCTCTTCAGAAGCATATTGACAAGCAGTGAAAACCTGTTAATGCACTCTGAATCACACACTGTGTAAGAGCAGTAAATTGTTTCCTTGGTGGCTTTGACAACATTGCCTCTGAACATAATTGAATGTCATTAGTTTATATGCTTGCAAATAAGATCCCAGTGACATTACACCTGGGAACGTCTACTCTTGGTCGTCTGTTTATGACAGAGGAGCTCGACATATGGCCTGTGGCCTTGATGTGGCCCCAGAGCTGTTGCAGAGTCCTCTTACCAGTTTTCAGCCAGTCTGCCCCATCACTGGGAATCAGCTCTGTCAGAAGCCATGCTTCCCATCCATAAATAAGTGAAAACACAGCTTCCTCAATGGCCAGCACTCAGGGCCTTCCAGCTTTGAAATAGCAGAGTTCTTGATACATGCAAAGAATGTCACATGCTATGTAAATGAAATAAAAAGAATAACACAAGGAGACTGAGAGATGTTAGGATGAAATCTGCAAAGAGAAAGATCTTGAAAGGAGGGGAGAAAATGGCTCTGTTGCACAAAATTCATGAAATGTGAATTTTAATACCTACATTGCTCTAAAGGTTTCATGCCAGAGTGGACAAATCTGCTTTACTTCAATAGCCTTAGTTTCCTGTTCTGTAAAGTAGGAATTAAACTAGTTTTTCAACTTTATTCCACCAAGAAATATTTTAATTTTGTCAGATATCATATTTTAAAAGATTTGCCCTTTTAGGTAAGCTATATTTAATAACTTATTTTTAACCATTAGTAAAGAAATGTATAGCTATTATCAGAGTTTCCAACCAGCATTATCACTGCCACATTGGACTGGTATAATTCCAGTAAAAAACAGCAATGAAAAATGTCATTTGACCTTCTATTCATGGAAAGACTTGGAATATGGAAAATTACCTTAGAGCTATAAATATTATTTCATGAAATTCTGTTCTTCCTGTGAACATATTCTTTAAGTTTTTCTTTCAACAAATATTCAATAAACACTGTTCTAAGCACTGGCAATATTAGGTGCTGAATAATAAAATCTGTTCTTTATAAATATCCAAAGTGGAAAGCTGTTGAAGAAAAGTCAGACTCAGCAGGAATATAAATATAAAAATAGAGCTTCAAATCAAATATAGGATTTAAAGAAGGCCTATTACTCAATAGTCTGAATTGAAAGGTAACAGACCAAGAACAATGACAACAAAATCCTATTGGTAGAGACTCCCTTCAGAGAAGGCAATAGCACCCCACTCCAGTACTCTTGCCTGGAAAATCCATGGACGGAGGAGCCTGGTAGGCTGCAGTCCATGGGGTCACTAAGAGTCGGACACGACTGAGCGACTTCACTTTCACTTTTTACTTTCATGCATTGGAGAAGGAAATGGCAACCCACTCCAGTGTTCTTGCCTGGAGAATCCCAGGGACGGAGAGGCCTGATGGGCTGCCGTCTATGGCGTCGCAAAGTTGGACACCACTGAAGCAACTTAGCAGCAGCATCAGCAGCAGCAGCAGAGACTCCCTTAACAGGAGGGGCCATCCATTCATGTCATTTATCCAAAGTATGTCGCGTTCAACAAAAATCCTGGAAGGTACTCTTTCAAAAATAGAGTTCCTGACTTAACTTTGCTCCTAACTCACTCAAAGATTTCAATGTTTTTTGTATGTTTACAGTGTATATTTGAGTATTTACGTATTAAGTTAAGAAACACTTAACTTAGGTTTATACAGATGATTCTCAAATATTTGACTAAGGACTACTTTTGCAGAAAACAAAATAACAGACCATAGATTAAAATACTCTAAATATAGCTCTTTTTTGTGTTTGTTTATGGTAGGAACACTTAAGAATTACCCTCTTTAAGCATATAATACCTATTATTAACTGTAGTCATCGTGTTCATTTAATTTCCAGAATTTTTTTCACCTGGCATAACTGAAACTTGGTACCCGTTAACCAATGTTTCCCAATTTCCCCCTTCTTCTCACCTTAATATGGTTCTTGGAATTAACAACTTGACAATAGCCAAGTTTCTTGATCACATTGTTTGGTGGCCTATTGCCAGCCTCCTCCTACAAGCCCTCAAGACCTACAAGATTGGTATTGCCAAGCTGTGCTTTGGCAGTTTCCATAAAACATTTGAAAAGGAAAAACTCTATAAAATGCATCGAAGCTACTATAAAATAGTGATAAAGTTGCTGATCACACATCAATCAGGAGAGATTCAAGCTAGAATATTTTCTTCAGGTACTAATCCCAGGAATGGTGTGTAACTCCTGAATAATTAGTTTGTTTTTAATCATGTTGACATCATGATTTAACTGGTCATTGTTGGCAGAAAATATCAGAGTAAAACTTATGACCCACATTTATAAAATGTGGAGAATTTTGCATGCATATTTGGGGTATTTCACTCTTGATTTCATTTTGCTTTTCTTATATTATTTTGCCTTTGCCCTAACATTCTCATTTTCAAAGTTTATAAAGACTATAGATGAATGTGTCAGTTTAAGAATTCAAACAATTTAAAATCAATTAAAAATTCCACATTTGCCCTTCTCTCTTTACCTCATCAAACCTCCTCTGCTGCTAAGTGTATTCACTGTTACAAACCACTGTGGTGTTTCTACACACACACACACACACACACACACACACATATATATATAGAGAGAGAGAGAGAAATGTACATATACTATTTTATTGTGTAAATGGAATCTTATTATGTTTTATTTTATTTTTTAAGTTTATTTACAGTCTGGGAATTTTTCCAAGTCAGATTTTCTAATAGCATAATTTTTGCATGATAAATAAGATCTCCTTTAACCATTCCTTTATTAATATTGCCCACTTTTTTCTGGTTAAAAAAAAAAAGGATGCACTGAATGTCTATATATATTTTTTTTTGTACAAATATGTTTACTCAATGTGTGTGTGTGTTAGTCTCACAGTAGTATATGACTCTTTGCGACTCCATGGACTGTAGCCTACCAGGTCTCTGTCCAAGGGATTCTCCAGATAAGAACACAGGAGTGGGTAGCCATTCCTTTCTCCAAGGGATCTTCCCAACCCAGGGATTGAACCCGAGTCTCCTGCATTGCAGGCAGATTCTGAGCCATCTGAGTCACTACATATTTACTCAATAGATAGCTATTAATCGATGAAAACTACATGCTTACTATTTTATAGGTTGTTGCTCTCATTTTTGTTTGTGATTCTTCAGCGAACAAAGGTTCTTGCCCATCTGGAGGTTAAAATTAATTGATAAGAGATATGTATTTAAAAAACAGAAATAGTTAAAAGTAAATTACATGATGTGTTATAAAGTGTCAAGTCCTATGGAGAAAAAAAAAAGCAGAGCAGGATAAAGGATATACACTATAGGAAAAGAGAATGTGGCTAAAATTGTAAATAAGATGGTTAGGGCAGGACTAGTTGGAAAAGTGACACTTGGAAAAGACTTGAAAAAAATGATGAAGTTAACTTGGTGGAAGATCCCCTTCAGTGTGGGAATAACGTGTACAAATGTCCTAATGAGGAAATGTGGGAGATGCATTAAAAGAAAAGCAGTAGACAGTTGTGGTAGGAGCAGAGTGGTCCATGACGTGAGAAGTGGGCAAGAAGGTCAGAGAGGTTGTTTGTTGATGGGAATGGGGATGATAAGTGACATAAGAATATGTAGAACATGTAAGAAATTGAGGGTTTATTCTGAGTGACAAGGGGATTCAGTGAGGATTTTCGAAGAGGGGGCATTCATTACGACTTGACATGTTCTAAAAAGTTCTTTTTGACTACTATGATGAGAACAAACTGTATGGGGAACAAGGAGCAGGTAGATGTAAGAAAACCCATTAGGAAGCCATTGTAGTAATCCAGGAAGGAGGTTATAGAGCTCAGACAAGAGTGTGAAGATAGAAGAGAAGGAAAAAAAAAAAAAGGTCAGATGCTTGTTTATAAGCAGATGAGACTGAACCAGTAGACATGTGGAGAGATGGGAAGAGAAAGGGAGGAGAGAAAGGGGAATTGCTGGGAAAACATTTTGGGTAAACAGGAGCTGCTGGAATACAGAATGCATGTGGAATTGCTTTAGTTAGTAGTAAAAATAGTTCAGCTCTGGCGACAAGATGGACAGACAGCAGAGAGCATGGGCTCATGCAAGCTAAGTGGGCAAATGTAGCAGTGGGAATCTATGATGTTCTCTTTTCATTATTTCAACTTGCTTCATGAAATTGAAGAAACTGAATACAATCATCAAGTTGAAGGTGAGGATAGGTGAGGAGATATAAATATAAAGAAGGACAAGAAGATGTGAAATTGAAATAGAAGAGTGGAGTATTAATGTAATAGTATGATTGCTTGAAAACATCAAGAACTCTCATGAGGTTTGTGGTTATGAGTAACGATGGTTGCATATTTTTCGCTACTTATATCTACAGGCAGAATTGTGGGCATAGAGAATGGTGATCTGGATTTAATCAATCCGTGATCTTGACAAACAGAAAGAAACAAAAGTCAGACAGGCAGTTAATGGTGTATATCAGGAGGTGAGCTGATAGACTGCCCATGGAATTTAAGTTGAGTAAAGAGGGAAATGAGGAAAAAAGGCATAACAGTTGTCTGAGGAGGCATTACAAATAGCTGAGAAAAGAAGAGACGTGAAAAGCAAAGGAGAAAAGGAAAGATATACCCATCTGAATGCAGAGTTCCAAATAATAGCAAGGAGAGATAAGAAAACCTTTTTCAGTGATCAATGCAAATATATAAGGGAAAACAACAGAAGGGGAAAGTCTAGAGATCTCGTCAAGAAAATTAGAGATAGGACAGAAACGGTATGGACCTAACAGAAGCAGAAGGTATTAAGAAGAAGTGGCAAGAATGCACAGAAGAACTATATAAAAACAGCTTAATGACCCAGATAACCATGAGAGTGTGATCAATCACCTGGAGCTAGATATCCTGGAGTGCAAAGTCAAGTGGGCCTTTGGAAGCATCACTATGAACAAAGCTAGTAGAGGTGATGGAATTCCAGCTGAGCTATTGCAAATCCTAAAATATGATTGTGTGAAAGTGCTTCACTCATTATGCCAGCAATTTTAGAAAACTCAGCAGTGGCCACAAGACTGGAAAAGGTCAGTTTTCATTCTAATCCCAAAGAAGAACAATGCCAAGGATGTTCAAACTACCGTGCAATTGCACTCATTTCGCATGCTAGCAAGCTTATGCTCAAAATCCTCCAAGCTAGGCTTCAACAATACATGAACCAAGAACTTACAGATATACAAGTGGGATTTAGGAAAGGCAGAGGAACCAGAGATCAAATTGCCAACATCCGTTGGATCATAGAAAAAGCAAGAGAGTTCCAGAAAAACATCTGCTTCACTAAGGCCTTTGACTGTGTGGATCACAACAAACAGTGGAAAATTCTTAAAGAGATGAGACCTAACCTGCTTCCTGCAAAACTTGTGTGCAGGTCAAGAAACAACAGTTAGAACTGGACATGGAATAACAAAGTGATTTGAAATTGGGAAAAGAGCATGTGACTGTATATTGTCACCCTGCTTATTTAACTTATATGCAGAGCACATCATGTGAAATATTGGGCTAGATGAAGTACAAGCTAAAATCAAGATTGCCAGGAGAAATATCAATAACTTCAGATACTTAGATGATACCACCCTTATGGCCAAAAGTGAAGAGGAACTGAAGAGCCTATTGATGAAGGTGAAAGAGGACAGTGACAAAGTTGGCTTGAAGCTCAACTTTCAAAAAACGAAGATCATGGCATCTGGTCCCATCACTTCATGGCAAATAGATGGGGAAACAGTGGAAACAGTGACAGACTTTATTTTCTTGGGCTCCAAAATCACTGCAGATGATGACTGCATCCATGAAATTAAAACACTCATGTTCCTTGAAAGAAAATCTATGACAAACCTAGATAGCATATTAAAAAGCAGAGACATTACTTGCAAAAGTCTGTCTAGTCAAAGCTATGGTTTTTCCAGTAGTCATGTATGGATGTGAGAGTTGGACCATAAAGAAGGCTGAGTGCCAAAGAATTAATGCATTTGAACTGTGGTGTTGGAGAAGACTCTCAAGAGTCCCTTGGGCTGCAAGGACATCAAACCAGTCAATCCTAAAGAAAATCAGACCTGAATATTCATTGGAAAGACTGATGCTGAAGCTGAAACTCCAATACTTTGACCCCCTGATGTGAAGAGCTGACTCATTGGAAAAGACCCTGATGCTGAGAAAAAATAGAAGGCAGGAAGAGAAGGGGACAAAAAATGATGAGATGGTTAGATGGCATCACTGACTCAATGGACCCAAGCCTGTGCAAGCTCTGGGAGATGGTGAAGGACAGGGAAGCCTGGCGTGCTGCAGTCTATGGGGTCGCAAAGAGTTGGACACGACTGAGCAACAACCTAGATAGCATATTCAAAAGCAGAGACATTACTTTGCCAACAAAGTTCCGCCTAGTCAAGGCTATGGTTTTTCCAGTGGTCATGTATGGATGTGAGAGTTGGACTATGAAGAAGGCTGAGCACCGAAGAATTGATACTTTTGAAATGTGGTGCTGGAGAAGACTCTTGAGAGTCCCTTGGACTGCAAGGAGATCCAACCAGTCCATTCTGAAGGAGATCAGCCCTGGGATTTCTTTGGAAGGAATGATGCTAAAGCTGAAACTCTGGTACTTTGGTCACCTCATGCGAAGACTTGACTCATTGGAAAAGAGTCTGATGCTGGGAAGGACTGGGGGCAAGAGGAGAAGGGGACGACAGAGCATGAGATGGCTGGATGGCATCACTGACTCGATGGATGTGAGTCTGAGTGAACTCCGGGAGTTGGTGGGCAGGGAGGCCTGGCGTGCTGCGATTCTTGGGGTCGCAAAGAGTTGGACACAACTGAGCGACTGAACTGAACTGAACTGAACTGAGCAACTGGACAACAACAAAGGAGAGGAATGAGAACATCAAAAGATGAGACAGTGAAGTTTGTTGAAGAAATTGGTTGGATTTCCCAGTGAAATTATATAATTTTTTTCTGTTTAAAACTAGAAAAATAAATTAGAAATATGGTTGTTGGAGGGGAATACATGGAACTGAAATTATGGGCAGCTTATAGTTTTTGATAATGACACATGATGGAGTACTTAAGGCAAATGTCCTTATAGTCAAAGCTATGGTTTTCCAGTAGTCATGTATGGATGTGAGAGTTGTACCATAAAGAAGCCTGAGCAGCAAAGAACTGATGCTTATGAACTGTGGTTTTGCAGAAGATGTTTGAGAGTCCCTTGGACTTCAAGCAGATCAAACCAGTCAATACTAAAAGAAATCAAACCTGAATCTTCATTGGAAGGATTGATGCTGAAGGTGAAGCTCCATTACTTTGGTCATTGGATGTGAATAGCTGACTAATTAGAAAAGACCCTGTTGCTGTGAAAGTTTGAAGCTAGGAGTAGAAGGATTACTTCTAGTAGTAGTAGAAAGTTTGAAGGACAGAGGATGATGAGATGGTTTGATGGCATCACCGACTCAATGTTCATGGAGTTTGAGCAAGCTCTGGGAGATGGCGAATTACAGGGAAGCCTGGAGTGCTGCAACCCATGGGGTCACAAAGAGTTTCACCCAACTGAGCAACTGCACAACAACAAGGCAAGTGGGGGATAAGATCATAGAAGATGAAATTCAAGGATCAGAGAATTTAGGATGTCAGAAGAATTATTTATCTGAAATATTGAAATTGATAAGAATTAAAACAGAAGTTGTGTTGGAGAGAGAAGGGGTCTAGGGCTGAAAGTCTGAAAACCAAGAGGGTAGGTCTGAAAATATAAGGATAATGATAACAATAAGGGATCTTTCATGGTACAATTAAATAACAGGAGATTCAAAAATAGAAATTTTTAGGGAGGAGGAAAGAGAGAGCAGTTTAAAAGTTGTATTGAAAATCAATGCAAGGCCCCTATCCCAACTCAGTTCCAATAATAGAAAGATATTCCAAAGATGGAGTAAAAACAGCCCTCCTCAGACAGGTTTGCATGAAAATCAGAACCTTTGGTTGAGAGCCAAGTTTTAGTAGATAAAGAGAGCAAATTAAACAATAAAAAAAGAGGCTGTACATGCAAGGATTTTATCTAAGAATCAACTGTGAATTGATTCACTGACTCAATGGATGTGAGTCTCAGTGAACTCCGGGAGTTGGTGATGGACAGGGAGGCCTGACGTGCTGCGATTCGTGGGGTTGCAGAGAGTCGGACAGGACTGAGCCACTGATCTAATCTGAAGTGGTAATATTATCACAAGTAAATATAAGTAATTTACATGTTTATTGTGTATTTGCATGTCATTTATGTGTAATATTTTTTATTCATTATTTTATTAGTTTGCTCTCCAAATTGACTTGCAGAAGCTCCTTTCTCAATGTGGGTATTAAACTGTTATCATATATATTACAAACATAGTGTTTTGGTCTGTCACTTGCACCTAGAGATAGGTTAACAAGGGTTAGATAGGTTTGGTAAATTGCCTAATTTCAGAGAGGTAGATATTGACAGAGTTAGAATTGGAAGCTGCTCTTAAGTTCTCCACTCTGCTGCCACAACAGCCAAACTGTCCCCTTCTGGTTCTGGATAAAATGATGATCTGTAGCATAACCTCCAAACCCTTTAACACAGTCCTTCCTTTCTCACCTCAACTCCCACTCTCCACCCCATGTATATGACACACCTGTGAAGGTCTAGGAGGATACAGTGTTGGAACTGATATATTTATTGATGGTTGAGAAATAAATCAAATTTTGACAAAAGGAAATGTGAGAATATGTAGTAACACAGCTCTGTAAGTTGGTGACAACTTCAAGATTTGGAAAAAAGGTCATTGTCACAGAGTATCAGGTACATAGACTAGAGGGTGGAAGTTGAAGTGAGAGAGGAAGGTTTGTGTTAAAGGGTTTGAAAACCAAGCCACAGGTCAAGATCTTAGCCTAAGTGAGAAGAGAACACTTTGACTATGGTGGCAGCAGAGTGTAGACTTTGAGCAGCTTCCAGTTCTGGCTCTATCAATAATAATAGCTCTCTGAAATCAGGAAAATCATCGAACTTATCTAATTCCTGGTATACCTCTCTTAAATGAAAATAAAAGTCAAGGTTGTTTTAAAGATTTTTAAAAAATAATGAATGTTCAGGGTTTACCTAAAGTCTGAAAAGTCGTAGACATGCAATTTTTTCAGCTTTTATTATTACTAGTCAAAGTAAACTTTGATGAGACATTGTGGGTGATACAATCAAGAAGATAAATTCAAATGTCTTATAAGAGATACCAGACACAGATTT
Source organism: Bubalus kerabau (assembly GCF_029407905.1). Classification (NCBI taxonomy): domain Eukaryota; kingdom Metazoa; phylum Chordata; class Mammalia; order Artiodactyla; family Bovidae; genus Bubalus; species Bubalus kerabau. Next base: position 61,474,183 of record NC_073629.1, on the reverse strand, counting down.
TGATAACCATGTGGATTCAGAGAATCAGAAAACAAAAACAAATAAGGGTGACACTGATATTTTGAGGTTTGGAGGGTAGGTATTTGGAAATACAAACTGGGGTCAAAATGACGGAGTAGGAGGAGATTTAAAAAGTATTCATTTTGCTTTGGGAAACATTTATGTAAGATGTCTGAAATTTACTTAGCTAAAAATATTGAGTATATATGTACATAAACAAGTTTCTCTGTATTCTGACCATCTTTATGTTAGGAAAAGATATAGTAAAATCATTTTATTATTTCTATAGGGAATTTTCCTGTAGCTCAGTCAGTAAAGAGTCTGCCTGCAATTCAGGAGACCTAGGTTCGATTCCTGGGTCGGGAAGATCCCCTGGAGAAGAAAATGACAACCCACTCCAGTATTCTTGCCTGGAGAATCCCATGGACCAGAGAAGCCTGGCAGGTTACAGTCTGGGGGGTCACAAGAGTCAGACACGACTGAGTAACTAAACACAAACACACACACACTTCTACAGGAAATGTCTATTAAGTCTATTAATCAATATCTCTCTGTTTGCCAGTGCAATCAAAAATATTATAAAGTACCTAATGTTGACTTTGAGAAACTGTAATAGTGTAAAGTGCCTTCTGAATCACCAAATATTAAATATGTACAGTATAATTCTATTGTTCAGTATGTTATTGATTTTAATTACATAAAAGTAAGAAAGCCATGGGGTCGCAAAGAGTCGGACACGACTGAGTGACTGAACTGAACTGAACTGAAGAAAGCCATGAATATTATGGGCATGGAAAAATACATTCCAGTTTCTGAAACAATATTAATTTTAAATTTACTTATTTATTTAGCTGTTTATTTAACATAAATAAAAACATCTATTGAGTTCGTCCATTGAATGTCAAGTACCTCTGTGTATCCAGAGAACAGGCCATAATATGAAGAGCTGATATGGCAGGAAATGGAATGGAGGAGAGCATGGTAACCTCCCTAAGCCAATACTGGAATAATGGGTCCCCCCAAACAGAGGCATCATTGCGCTGCACTTGACTCTAAAAACTCTCTGGTTGAATATGCAAAAATGCCCTAGCCTTGTGCTATACTAGAACAAATTATATTTATTATGCTGGTATGTTTCCACTTCTATTATATCTTAATGCTGATACAGTGTTTTCAGAATGCCAGATTAAGGTTTTCAAATTAGAGTTTAAAAATCTTCCAACCTGAGGAAATTAATTTTATGAGCAACTTAAGCATCTACACTCTAAAATGACACCTGCTTTCTCATGGTAAATATATGACTTTAGGATAATTTAAAGAGCCTTTGAAAAGTAAAAAAAAAAAAAAAAGCAGAATCTACCAATAGAAATAGACAAGATGCTCAGGGGATTCAAAGTAGGTTAAAACATCAAAATGTAAATGCGATTTGAAAGGAATTCTGGCACTAAATTTAGAATTTTAGTATTTTGACACTGATAAATCTTTCTGTGGGGTTCCTAAATCTGAGGAGAACACCTGTTAGTGATGCCAAAATACCTGAATTAAAATATAGTTTTGATATTTCAGTTATTAGATTAAAATCAAAAACCTTTAAACACACAGTAATTTATGAAAGATTCTTTTTGTGGGGGACTTTTAAAGCATAGATTGACTCAGTTTGATTCTGGAAAGTTTCTACATTGAAGACTTTAAATGAATGTGCTTTGGCCATATGATGCAATTTTATTCCGTATCAAATGGAGAAGTCAAAAAGTAGAGTATGATATCATGCTGTTAAGACATAATGAGAAGATTTAAAAATTCTTTTAAATAAACTCTTAAATGGAAATATTCATAGTGGATCAAAATATTCAGGTGGTGTGCTTTGACCTTTAGAGTCACATAAGAAAGATGAGCCCAATTCATTATTCATCTAGGCATTGCCTATTATAAAATAATAGAGGCTTAAAATGCTTTATATATAACCATTAGAAAGATCTGTGTATAATCCAGCCTCCAAAATGTAATTGAGGACTGCAAAAATTACCTAAAATTTAAGAAACTCAGGTAATATGGAACACCACTATAAAGCAAATTTTAATTGACTTAGAAAATAAAATTATTATAGTAATGTTTTTATAACTTAAGAGATAATAGATAGGAAACAAATGCTGCTTCAGTACTCTTCAGAATGTTGGATACGGCTATAAAGAACTTCTCTCACTAACATTAAAGTTTTTCAAAAAAATGTCTTATATTAAAGTATGTTAAATTCATATAAATAAATAATTTTAAAAGATTTCCAAATCTAAGTCTTGAAAAATTTTATGAAAATTAAATTTATATTTATAATTCCTTCTGAAATATGTACATGAAAAATTTACTAGTGATCACAAAGAAAAAAAAATGCTAACCTCCTTCTAAGTCAAAAGGTATTATTTGCAATTTGAGCTTTCAAAAGTTAATAAAGGAGAACATACATGTATTTTATGAAAATTGAAGCTTCAAATGATGTGCTTTTCTAGTATGATATATGTGTTGGACAGGACATAACATTAATAAATGATTTAGCAAGCACTCTTAAATAGACATTGAAAATAACTTAGACCAAGAAAGAGAAGTGAGCTAAATTCTCAGAATGAATATTTTGGAGTGAGTTATAAAATAGATTTCCGATGATAATGTATATAAATTAAAAATGTTGTTGGTCAGTCACTAAGTCATGTCCAAATCTTTGTGATCGCATGGACTGTAGCATGTCAAGCTTCCCTGTCCTTCACTATCTCTCAGAGTTTTCTCAAACTCATGTCCATTGTGTTGGTGATGCCATCCAACCATCTCATCCTGTGTCATCCCCTTCTCCTGACCTCAATCTTTCCCAGCATCAGAGTCTTTTCCTATGAGTTGGCTCTTTGCATCAGGTGGCCAAAGTATTGGAGCTTCAGCTTCAAAATCAATCCTTCCAATAAATATTCAGAGTTGATTTCCTTTAGGATTGACTGGTTTGATCCCCTTGCAGTTCAAGAGACTCTCAAGAATCTTCTCCAGCACCACAATTCAAAATTATCAATTCTCCAGTGCTTAGTCTTCTTTATGGTCCAACTCTCACATTCATACCTGACTACCAGAAAGATCATAGCTTTGACTATATGGACCTTTGTAGGCCAAATCAGCAAAGAATGAGTAGCCAATTTTCAAATACTTTTTACAGCTTTCTAAGCCTGATATATTTCTCTGGTTAAAAGGAAGAAGCACTTTTATTGGAAAAACTTTAGAACAGCAAAGTGCTAAAGCTTGCCAAATCAACTTAAAGTGGCTTTCTTATAACTCTAATATGTTCCACACTGCACTGCTTCACTTTCACTTTTCACTTTCATGCATTGGAGAAGGAAATGGCAACCCACTCCAGTGTTCTTGCCTGGAGAATCCCAGGGACGGGGGAGCCTGGTGGGCTGCCATCTATGGGGTCGCACAGAGTCGGACACGACTGAAGCGACTTAGCAGCAGCAGCAGCAGCACTGTTTCTGGGCAAAATATTTCCACCCTTCTCTGCAAGAGTCTAGTTAGTTTTGGAGAATTTATTTTTTTCTAGTAGATGCATTATCTACATTTTATGAGAAGTTTAAATAAATAAATAGCATATGGATATTACATATGCTTCCTGGAACACTAGGCAACAAGGAAGATTAGACGTTTAACATAAATGAGTCTTAAAAAGAGCCAAGGAAGATGTTGATTGGCTGGCCAGCAACACCTCCTTGAAATATTTCAAGTCTATCCTGGCTCTGCATTTCACAAAAGTCCTCTTTGGAGTGTGAAAGCCAGTTTTGCAGAATGTTGTTTAATGAAGAGAGGAGAGTTTGCAAGTCAAATGAAATTCTAGGACCTGTGACACACCAAAAGTCAGTCAGGTCATTATAAAGAGCCAAGGACAGGTAAAAGACAATTAACCTAGAGTAAGAATATATTGGGAGTAGTTTGAGGGACTGTGTCATATGTTTTGGAGTGAATTCTACACAGAATTCTCATGATAATGTATATAGATTAAAATTAGGTCAGGAAATCATGAGTAAAAATAATCAATTTCCAAATGTTTTTCACAGACCTTCTTAGCTTACATTTAAACATATATCCTGCTGCATTGGTTTTGTAAAGGTAGAATTATTTTCTTTATCTCCATAAAGAGATGGAAAAGGAAACAAATCTGTTTGACAGTTGCCCAGTTTTGTAGAGGTAGTGCGCACTTTCAGAAATATGTTTGTGTTAATTAAATTGATCCAGGTTAATTGGAAACAACTATAAAGCATATATAGATTACAAATCATCAAATGTATAGTGTGAAGATTGGCATAGTTACAAGAACCCAAAAGATTCAAGCTTCATTTGGTAAGAATAAAATGCTGATAACCATGAATTGCAGTTGTGGCTTAGATGTACTCAGAAAAGTTAACTATGTAAAAAATGTCACCTTCTTATTCAGCATATTAGCTCCCTGGGTATCTTCAAGACATATCCTCTGGCTTTTCTTTCAACATTTACACTTCCCTTAGCTATACGGCAATATTACAGCTATGGAAGAGTGAGCCAGCTTCTATTCTGCCTCATGCATCATCACCCAAACTGTCAGTAAAGTGCTAATTGCAGAAACTTTATTACTTGAGGTGATATAGAACTAGAGAGAACACAGCTTGATTTTTCATATTCTAAACTTTGCAATGTGAGCAATTAGGAAAAAAATCTTTCCTTTTTGTTTCAATTTGTAAGCTAAGCAAAATTGAAATGAATGTCACTGACAGTAAAATATAAACTTAAATGTCATCCTTCTAAGTGACTTTACAACTTGGTATAAAAATATCCCATTAACTCCTTCTTATCAAAATGCATATTTAGTACCTTAATAGCACTTACAATTTTACAACATAATTGGATGTCTTTAATTGGAGAAAGAGAACTGAACCTATTTTGTGATTCTGTCATTCAAGTATTTTGGTGGGGGGGTGGGGGGCAGGGGAAGTATTATTTAAAGATAAGCTTTACATATAATTTCTAAATTTGTATAATATATTTTTTCTATGGTATTTGAAATATTTAAAGTACTTTTTTTTTATTTGAAATTTTTTTAATAAGTAAAAATTACAGATTTATTTGGGGTCACAGAGGTGCAAGGTGTTTTCCAAATTCTTATCGATACTAATATTTTAAAATATACTTAAGAGAAATTTATTTTAAGAAGTTCATACATTTCTTCAGAAAATGTTTTTCTTTTAAATAACTGGGAAGTGAGTTCTTTACATGAAAGTTTTGTGTATGGTTCAATCCTAGGCCTCTTTTATCCTCACTCTATAGTTCTTCCCTACTTGGTGTCATTCATGCCTATGGCTTGATAACTTTTCCTCTGATATCTCCTAAGTTTATATCTTCAACCTAGGTGTCTCCTTTGAGTCCCAGATCTGTACATTCAGCAACAATCTTATTGTGCCACAAACTCTCCAATCTTAACCCACCAAACCCATGATTTGTTCCAAATCTGGACTTCTGCCTTTCTCTGTCTCAGCAAATGGCACCATCATTCATGCAATTGGGCATCTCAGATGCCTAAAACCTAACCTTGACACGTTCTCCACTTCTTACTTACTCTGTCAGCAAGTCCTACCAATTCTACCTCTTCAAATATGTATCAGATTGACTATTTATGTCTTCCTTCATGACCACAGCACTAGTCCAAAGCCATCATTTCATACTCACATGACAGCAGTAGCTTCCTAGCTGTTCTCTATGCATCCTCCCCAGACCAGACCTTCTAGCAAGATTCTCTACACTGTAGCCAGAGTGAACTTCTAGAACACAGATTTGAACACAGATTTGATGATAAGATCCTATCATTATTATTCTTAAGATTAAAAAGATTCAGGATGGGGAACACATGTACACCTGTGGCAGATGCATGTTGATGTATGGCAAAACCAATACAATATTGTAAAGTAAAAAAAAAAATAATAATAATAATAATAATAAAATAAAATTTTTAAAAAAGAGAAAAAAAAAAAAGAAAGAAAGAAAACATAGTGGTGATACTCAGCAATGAGTATCCTTATTTTGAGTTTTCCTTAAGTTTGCTTTCAGAGGCACTATATATTAATAGCTGTTGTAAATGTTCAACAGAGCTAATGTACCTTACTTGACCAACTGCCTGATATCATCCAGTCCAAATAAACTTTATTACAATAAAAAAAGAGATTAAAAAGAATGAAGCATTATCAGCATAATCTAACCAGGCTACCCTTCTTGGCCTCTTCTCATTACTCTCACTGTACATCCCAGCTTTCTAGGTTTTGAAAGCCTTATACTTCCTCCTCTCCCCAAGACTTTGCATATGCTGTTCCTTCATCCTGGAGTGTTCTACTTACCTGTTTATGGGCTTAACTTCTATTCATCACTCAAATCTCAACTCACATACCATTTCTTTCGGGAAGTTTTTCTGACCTACCAATATGGATCAATTTTCTTTGTTATTAGCTTATATTTAACTGCACCCTTTCCCTTCCAGGGACTTTTTTCAGATACAATAATATATTCTCTTATTCATTTAATTGATTAAATTCTGTCTCCCTATTCTCTGCTAGTATATTGTAAGCTCTATGCTATTGCTAAGTCACTTCAGTCGTGTCCTACTCTGTGCAATCCCATAGACGGCAGCCCACCAGGCTCCCCCGTCCCTGGGATTCTCCAGACAAGAACACTGGAGTGGGTTGCCATTTCCTTCTCCGATGCAGGAAAGTGGAAAGTGAAAATTGAAAGTGAAGTTGCTCAATCGTGTCCAACTCTTAGCGACCCCATGAACTACAGCCTACCAGGCTCCTCCGTCCATGGGATTTTCCAGGCAAGAGTACTGGAGTGGGGTGCCATTGCCTTCTCCATTAAAGTACCTTTTAAAAATTATTTCAGAAAATGGATTTGGAGGTAGCACAAGGAATTTCATCTAGAAATTAAAAAAAAAAAAAAAAAAAAAGAGGTGAAGATGGTTTAGTGGAAAATGTATTGGAATGGTTACTTGGAGAGTTAGCTGAGACCATTTCCATGGTGAATGGTGGAGGGAGAGATTAGAAAAACCAGCAAATATAATTCCATATTAAGTTCTTGGGGAGATATAGTGTTCATTAAAACATATAAGAGGGGCATCTAACTTAAGGGTCTAAGAAGAGGAAACCAATCTATGCCAAGATCTTCAGGAGGAGAAATAATTATGGGCTTAGAGTTGGAAAGAACAGAGTGGAGAAAAAAATAAAAGGAAAACAGAAATATTCTTATTTTAGGACACAACTGTACACAGTATGGCCTTGGAAATATATACATATTTTTTAATCATAGTGATTTAGAGAGACTGAAAGTTTAATAGAACTCAAGCCTGGTAACTGTGTTGTGTGAATTAGGACACTAGACTATGAAGTAAACTGCAAAATTCTGAAAGGATTTGCAAGCCAGGTCAAAGGGCAATCTGAATTCATGTATGGTTTTGCATAGAAATTTACATGATTAGATTTGTATTTATGAAAGATCGGTCTTTCTGCAGTGTGGAGAACTGCTGTGTGGGAGATAAGAATGAAAGTAGGGAAAGCATTTATAAAGCTGTTGCAGCAATCCACATAGGTTATGATGTAAGGCTCAGCTGGTATAATAATAGGAGGAAGGTAAGATTGCCAGGAAAAATATCAATAACCTCAGATATGCAGATGACACCACCCTTATGGCAGAAAGTGAAGAGGAACTAAAAAGCCTCTTGATGAAAGTGAAAGAGGAGAGTGAAAAAGTTGGCTTAAAGCTCAACATTCAGAAAACTAAGATCATGGCATCTGGTCCCATCACTTCATGGGAAATAGATGGGGAAACAGTGGAAATAGATGGGGAAACAGTGGAAACAGTGTCAGACTTTATTTTGGGGGGCTCCAAAATCACTGCAGATGGTGATTGCAGCCATGAAATTAAAAGATGCTTACTCCTTGGAAGAAAAGTTATGACCAACCTAGATAGCATATTGAAAAGCAGAGATATTACTTTGCCAACAAAGGTCCATCTAGTCAAGGCTATGGTTTTTCCAGGAGTCATGTATGGATGTGAGAGTTGGACTGTGAAGAAAGCTGAGCACCGAAGAATTGATGCTTTTGAACTGTGGTGTTGGAGAAGACTCTTGAGAGTCCCTTGGACTGCAAGGAGATCCAACCAGTCCATTCTAAAGGAGATCAGTCTTGGGTGTTCATTGGAAGGACTGATGCTGAAGCTGAAACTCCAATACTTTGGCCACCTCATGCGAAGAGTTGACTCATTGGAAAAGACTCTGATGCTGGGAGGGATTGGGGCTGAGATGGCTGGATGGCATCACCGACTCGATAGACATGAGTTTAAGTGAACTCCTGGAGTCGGTGATGGACAGGGAGGCCTGGCGTGCTCAGTTCATGGGGTCACAAAGAATCAGACATGACTGAGCGACTGAACTGAACTGAAAGATGAATTTGAAAGCTATTTCGGAGACAAAATCAACTGGGTAAATGACTAGCTGTGTGAAGTGAGGGAGAGAGAATATTCAGGGATGGCCTATAGATTTCTGACTAAGATGATAGAATGGATGGTGATGTCATTTACAGGAACCTAGGAAGAAGAATGCATGTTCCTTAGCTGTAAACCTGTTGAGGTAATATTTCTTAAATATAGTTAATGAAGGTTAAAATAATGGGCCATGGAATATGAGACAGGTGGAAGGAAGTGAAAATAGCAATAAATAGAAGGAAAAGATAAGCGGTCAGGCTTTGAAAATCTTAAATTACATGGGAAAAGTAACTGCAAAAGGTCAGATGGGAAAGAGGTTGTGCTCAGAGAGTGAGATATACAAATTTACAAATTCAGAAGTGGACAATCCTCATGATAAGTGCCTGGTGAAAGTGGAGTTGAAATGAGAGTCCTAAGAGATGAGTAAGTAGCAGTTCAAGTCAATGTTTTGATTCCAATCCACATGAGATTTCACTTAGGACACAGCTGTGAGGGCACAGAGTTATACTGATTAATATCTGTATCCTAAGGTTTGTGCCCATACAGATAGGGGGTTATATATAAAATTTACTGGCTGGTTATTTTGCTACAGTGAATCATGGAGAGAATTCTACATTGACCAAAAAAAAAAAAGAATGATAGCACTTCTATGATAAATCAGCAAAGAGAGTTAACTTTGAAACCAATGATGACATGAACTTAATTCATAATTAATTTAATTAATCCATTCACCCCACAATTGGGTTGAATTCAATTTAATAAAATTTAGTGAAAAAATGCTGGCATAAATAAAATTAAAATGTGTATATATGTAAGCATTTGAAAAACCAAAGGAAAAATTGATTATTAAGGACTAAGGATTCAGTTCAGTTCAGTTGTCAGTCCTGTCTGACTCTTTGTGAAATAATGCACTGCAGCACTCCAAGCTTCCCTGTCCATCACCAACTCCCAGAGCATACTCAAACTCATGTCCATCGAGTCAGTGATGCCATCCAAGCATCTCAACATCTGTCGTCCCCTTCTCCTCCCACCTTCAATCTTTCCCAGCACCAGGGTCTTTTCAAATGGGTAAGTTCTTCACATCAGGTTGCCAAAGTATTGGAGTTTCACCTTCAGCATCAGTCTTTACAATGAATATTCAGGACTGATTAGCTTTAAGATTGACTAGTTTAATTGCCTTTCAGTTCAAGGGACTCTCAACAGACTTCTCCAGCACCACAGTTCAAAAGCATCAATTCCTCGGTGCACAGCTTTTTTTTTATAGTCCAACTCTCTCATCCATACATGACTATTGGGAAAACCATAGCTTTGACTAGGTGGACTTTTGTTGGTAAAGTAATGTCTCTGGTTTTTAATATGCTGTCTAGGTTGGTCATAGATTTTCTTCCAAGGAGCAAGCGCCTTTTAATTTCATGGCTGCGGTCACCATCTGCAGTGATTTTGGAGTCCAAAAAAATAAAGTCTGTCACTGTTTCCATTGTTTCCCCATCTATTTGCTATGATCTTAGTTTTTTGAATGTTGAGTTTTAAGCCAGCTTTTTGACTCTCCCCTTTGACTTTCATCAACAGACTCTTTAGTTCTTCTTCACTTTCTGATATAAGGGTGGTATGATCTGCATATATGAGGTTATTGAAATTTCTCCCTGCAATCTTGATTCCAGCTTTGCTTCATCCAGCTTGGCATTTTGCATGATGTACTCTGCATATAAGTTAAGTAAGCAGAGTAACAACGTGCAACCTTGACTTACTCCTTTCTGAATTTTGAATCAGTTTGCTGTTCCATGTCTGGTTCTAACTGTTGCTTCTTGACCTGCATATAGATTTTTCAGGAGGCAGGTAAGGTGGTCTGGTACTCCCATTTCTTGAAGAATTCTCCATAAGCTTGTTGTGATCCACACAGTCAAAGGCTTTAGTATAGTCAATGAAGCAGAAGTAGATGTTTTCTGGAATTCTCTTGCTTTTTGGATGAACCAACAGATGTTGGGAATTTGATTTCTGGTTCCTCTGACTTTTCCAAACCTATTTTGAGCATCTGGAAGTTCTTGGTTCATGTACTGTTGAAGCCTGGCTTGGAGAATTTTGAGCATTACTTTGCTAGCGTGTGAGATGAGTGCAATTGTGTGGTAGTTTGAGCATTCGTTGGCATTGCCTTTCTGTGGGATTGGAATGAAAACCGACATTTTCCAGTCCTGTGGCCACTGCTGAGTTTTCCAAATTTGCTGGCATGTTGAGTGCAGAGCTTTCACAGCCTCATCTTTTAGGATTTGAAATAGCTCAGATGGAGTTCTGTCACCTCCACTAGCTTTGTTCATAGCTTCCTAAGGCCCACTTGACTTTGCACTCCAAGATGTCTGGCTATAGGTGAGTGGTCACACTATCATGGTTATCTGGGTCATTAAGATCTTATCTGTATACTTCTTTTGTGTATTCTTGCTACCTCTTGTTAATATCTTCTGCTTCTTTTAGGTTCAGCAATCCTTATATAAGAGAGAAAACTTAACCTAAACTTTAGAAGACAGGTTAAATTTTAAAGCAGAGAACCTATATCATTTGACAACTAAACATTTAACAGGGTTTCCTTGGTGGCAAAGGTGCTAAAGAATCCACCTGCAACGCAGGAGACCTTGGTTCTATTCCTGGGTCAGGAAGGTCTCCTGGAGAAAGAAATGGCAACCCTCTTCAGTATTCTTGCCCGGAGAATTCAATGGACAGAGGAACCTGACAGTCCACAGTCCATGGGGTTGTACAGCTGGACACAATTGAAGAAGAGCATGAAACCTGAGCTAAACTTAAAAGAAAGTTAAAATTTAAATCAGACAACCTATATTATTTAACAGTTAAACCTTTAACAAGTTTATGTTCAAAGTTTAAGCTTTAAGTCTTAGATAAAATTCATTAATCTTTCAAAATATACACAGTCTCAACTGTAATATATGAATGAATGTTAATATTACTATGTACAAAAAGTAACTAATTTAAAACCTTTTTCTCTGTAATTGATTGACCTGAAATACTTAAAATATTAATTTTCAAAAGGACAAAGATTATATAATATAGTGGTTATGTAGAGAAAGAATTTCTATCTTTCTATCTTAGCAAAATGTATAAAATAAATTTTTAAACAACAAAAATGGTAATTATTGAATCCCAACTATTTGGCTAATAATGTCATCAGACTATACTAAATGATAGAGTAATGCAGTATTGTCAACCAATTATTCCATCGCTTGGTACATAGAGAACTTTGCTTTGTTTGCCCCCTTGAAATGAGGTAAGTTGTGTGATTAGTTTCAGAGGATAAAAGGTGAATGGAATTCTCTCTTAAATTATTTAATTACTTGTGCTTAATTTTCCAATTCTCTTCTTCTTCTGTCATGGCAAATCTCTGACTGGAATTGAGATGAAATAATAAAATAATTTTAGAATACTCATTAATCTGGTTATTTGAGCCAAAGACTTCTGACTTTACTATATTAAACATGAAAAAGAACCAAGATTTGGGAGCTGTTTGTTGCTGAAACATAATTTAAACTATATCAACTGATACAGGCTATAAAGTTTTCTGTCACAAATGTGATAATAGTCTATTAAAAGAGAAGAAGTTAACCTTTTATCTAGGGCTGAACAGACATGATAAATCGAGAAGAAAATAATAAAGTTGAGATGTGTAATAAATTATGACAATTTTATGCTTCTAGTGAAAACATAGGCAATAGTATTTTTGAGATTAGACATATTAGCTTACCATCTTAAAAATAATTTAATAAGCTTTTAATTTTTTACACAGAGAAAAAACCTCCCATGTTTTGTGCTCCCTTTCCTCTAGGAGTTACAGTCTAAGGCCAACAACATAGCATAGACATAACCATTAAGCAAATAAATTCTGTTAAATATATCAGCATCCTAAGTATGGTGAAAAACATGATAAAAGGCACAATTACCATTGAAAACCACATGATTATATAAAAGTAAATGCTCTATAAATAAGAGAGTGAAGAGGCTTCCCAGGTGTCTTGGTGATAAAGAATCCACCTGCCACTGCAGGAGATGCAGGTTTGTTCCCTGGGTAGGGAAGATCCTCTGGAGGAGGAAATGGCAACCTGCTCCAGTATTCTTGTTGGAAAATCCAGTGGAGAGAGGAGCCTGGCAGCCCTACAGTCCATGGGGTTGCAAAGACTTGGACAAGACTTAGCAACTGAACATACATACAAAAAGTACTTGTGGATAAAGAAGATATGGATAATTGAAAAAATAAACTTACAGGACTAAGACACAAGAAGTTTGTACCAGAAATAGATTGAACTTTGAAATAATATGTACTTTTTATTTAAGTTGTTATTGTTCAGTCACCAAGTCATGTCTGACTCTTTGTGATCCCATGGACTGTAGCACACCAGGCTCCTCTGTCCTCCAGTATCTCCAGGAGTTTGCTTAAATTCATGTTCATTGAGTTGGTGATGCTATCTAACCATCTATTCCTCTGCCATTCCCTTCTTCTTTTGCCTTCAATCATTCCCAGAATCAGGGTCCTTTCCAATGAGTCCACTCTTCACATCAGGTGGCCAAAGTATTAGAGCTTCAGCTTCAGCATCAGTTCTTGTGATGAATATTCAGGATTTATCCCTTTAGGATTGACTGGTTTGATCTCTTTGCTGTCCAAGGGCCTCTCGAGAGTCTTCTCCAGCACTGCAGTTAGCATCAGTGCTTCAGTGCTCAGCCTTCCTTATGGTCCAACTCTAATAGCTATACATGACTACTGGGAAAACCATAACTTTGACTATATGGACCTTGTTGACAAATTGATATCTGTGCTTTTTAATATGCTGTCTTAGGTTTGTCTGAGCTTTCCTTCCAAGAAGCAAGTGTCTTTGGACTTCATGACTTCAGTCACCATCCACAGTGATTTTGGAGTCCAAGGAAACAAAACCTGTCACTGCTTCCACTTTTTCCCCTTCTATTTGCCAGGAAGTGCCATCATCTTACTTTTTTGAATGTTGACTTTTAAGCAATTTTTTCACCTCCTCTTTCATCTTCATCAAGAGGCTCTTTAGTTCCTTTTCACTTTTTGCCACTAGAGTGATATCATTTGCACATCTGAGGTTGTTGATATTTTTCCCAGCAATCTTGATTTCAGCTTGTGAATCATCCAGTCTGGCATTGTGCATGATGTACTCTGATATAAGTTAAATAAACAGGGTGACAATATACAGCCTTGTCATTCTCCCTTCCCAGTTTTGAACCAGTCAGTTGTTCCATGTCCAGTTCTAACTGTTGCTTCTTTATCCACATACAGGCTTATCCAGAGACAGGTAAGGTGATCTGCTATTCCCATCTCTTTAAGAATTTTCCACAGTTTGTTGTAATCTACATAGTCAATGACTTTAGTGTAGTCAACGAAGTAGAAGTAGGTGTTTTTTTTTAATTTCATTGCTTTTTCCATGATTCAATGGATGTTGGCAATTTGATCTCTTGTTCCTTCTCTTTTCCTAAACCCAACAATAAGTTTGTAGCAGAAATAGATTGAACTTTGAAATAATATGCACTTTTTTTTAATTTAAGTAGAAATGTGAACTATTTATTGGAACAGAATAAATGACAATAGACACTCTCTGTATGAGTATACTTTCTGGAGCAATAAATGGATAATTGTATAATTTAGATATCTGATTTAAATCCATTTATATTTCAGTATGAATATCAGTATTACATTAATGACAACTGTAATGAACTCATTAAGTGTAAAAGTCAATATTAATTTATTATCAGAAGACAGTGAATTATATTGGCAAGTGAGAATAAATGGTATAATATTATCTATTTGATTATTTCATAACCTATGTGCAGATTATAAGGGAGTTTCTGGTTGCAGAATCTTATTCCAGTTATAATTACCTGATACTGAAGTGTGCTAAAGTAGCTTTTCATTGGAAAATTATAGCATAGCCATCTCTGATTATCTTTACTGCCTCTTTTCATGCAGAATGCTTCTTATATGTAAAGTCTTTTTTATTATTGAGATAAATGATGTACAACATTATATTTGAAAGAAACATATTTCTGTTATTTTCAAAAAAGAGCATCACAAAAAAGTAGCTCTCTGAAGAAGGAATATTTTATTAAGGAAGTATTTCAAATGGAAAAGTGTGTATATGTATATATATGTATATATATATAAGTGAAAGGACATGAATTTTTCTTATTTGGAAAAATTTAACATAAAATGTAAATTATTTAGTGTGAGTTGATAGCATGCTTATGAATGTAGAAAAATAGCTTACTACCTTAAGTCCTGCTAATAATCAGAAGGTCATATATTGTGACATATTTTTAAAATGATTGACATTTTCTTCACACTGGGAAAATATTTCCATATTTTTTATCAGGGGGAAGTGTTAAATTTATTTGCATGAAGAGTAGTGTAAAATATTGCTAGTTTTGTCTACATTGAAGAATGCTATTTTTTATTTTAAAACAGAACTTCAGAAGCATAGAAAATTAAAATTTTAAAACATTGATCATCTATGTACAACAAACAGTCCTACAAATCGTGTGCTTTTGTGCTATAATCAGGTATCTTTTTGATAAGTAAAACCTTATTCCTGGCTACTTTTATTTCCCATATTCTCATTCCTAGAAAGAAATTACTGGATAACATGTTTAGGAGGATGATTTATTTTTACACAAATATTATGTAAGGCAAAGAAAAGAACCTTCCTGGGGATAACCTATACTCCCCAAAGCAAGTAAAGAGTCTCTCCAATTTTATTCCTTGTAGTTAGTTGAGCATTATTAGAACATCCTCAAAGATCTCACAACTGGCTTACTGTTTCCATTAAGAGACTATGAATACAGTGTTAAACTCACAATTGCTCCATTGCAGTAACTCCTTCTTCTTCCACTTCTTCTCCTCCTCCTTCCCTCTTCTGTCCTCCTGGATATAGAACACTCTAAGAAAAAGTCTAACGATGTCTTCATACTTTAAAAACACCAACAAACATCATTTTCTTTTAGGGACTCTATAGTAAAGTATGTAAAAGAGAATTATTTAAACTGTGCATGATTTTAATTTATAATTTTCTAAAATGACTTATGATTTATAAGCCCCATGGATTTGTCCTTGTCTCCATTCTGAAAGTTTTTTTTTTTTTTTTCCTCACCATGAGGATCCATGATCTGAACAAATTCTCCCTATCTGCAAATTTGAGTGCAAACCATTATCTCCTCTGTCCTGGACTATTGCAATATCACCTCAGAGATTTCTTGCTTCTGTTCTTGCTTTCTAGCCATCTTTTCCACACAGTAACAACATGGATCTTTTAATAATGTTACACACATTTAACCTCTCCCCCCCCCCCCCAGAACTTCTTCTAACAATTAGAATGAAACCCATTCTAAGCCTTTATGTTACTACCACTCAGCAGGTTATAATCTGGCTCTTCACTTTCCCTCTAAATTCACCTTCTTGTTATTCCTCAAACCTGCCAAATTCCAGATCTTCTTTCATATAATAATCTCTCACTAGAATTTGACAAGTCTTAATTGGATCATTTAACTTCCCGCTAAATGCCATTTCAACCAGGAGGTCTTCCTTGAGATACTACTTATTGAAATTACATTGTTTAGCTTTTTTTTCCCGCTTTTTAGAGTCTATCTCCTGGGCTGAAATATATGTTCAGAGTGCAACAACTTTATTAATCTACCTGCTGCTTCATCTTCAGTGCATAAAAGCACATGTGGCACATATTATGCTCTCAGTTTATAGGTCCTGAATGAAAACAAGGAATAAATCAAGAATCTCTAATTTCATGAAATCTTTTCCAACAACTCCTGCCCTCAGAATACATCAGTTAAACAGATATGATCATTCCTCTCTTTATCCCAACCTGGCATAAAAGTTAACATTTATTGAGTAGTTACTGGGTGCCAGGCAATATCTGAGACTTACCTACAGTGTTTTATATAAACTCACAACTGCTCCATTGCAGTAACTCCTTCTTCTTCCACTTCTTCTCCTCCTCCTTCCCCTCCTCCCTTCTTCTTCTTCTTCTTTATAACCCGATGTGCCCAAAAAGCCGGTGGCAGAGTCAGAAATCAACCATAGGTGGTCTGGCTCCAGAACTAGACTTTAAAACTGGGAGCTATACTACCTCTTTTAGAAAAATTATCACAGTATTTTGTAATGCTTTGTTTGCACATTAATATCACTATACCCTGAACTTTCTGGGGAAAAGGCATGACTATTTCAACACAACATAAAAACAATGGTATTAAGGGAGAGAATGAATGAAGAATTATCTATAATTAGACAGCAACCAATGAACTCATAAAATCTAAAATCAACACAAACGCCTTTTTGTCAGACTGTCAGAATTGCCTGATTCCGATCAATAAGACCAATGAGGAATCTATAGCTTACCTGAGGAACAGATAAGCTTAATATCATGAAAGTGTTCAGAATCTATAAACACTTATAATCATCCGTATGGGCAGAAAAGTTCCAAGGATATATTTGAGACTCAGACATAAAGCATTACTGAGATTATTTGGAGGACCTGCATAAATCCTGATTCCATTCTGGTGATTTTGCTTTTGGTGATTTTTTGTGAAACTATAGATGGAATATAACTTGATTTTACTAATGAACTCCAGACTTATGTTATAAATTCCTTTCAACACTTGGCCCTCTTTGACCCTAATATCATGCAATTTGAATACACAAAAATGTGAACAGGCAAAAATCAGCTCTATATGTCTGAGTGGGAAAACTTGTCTATTGTATTTCCCAAGATTCTTTCTATGTATCAGAAATGTATCTCAGATCAGCTACAACAAAGAGAATTATTGGCTGAACTAGCCTAGCTAAGTAGAAGGCAAGGTGAAGTGTAGCCTCACTCTCTAGTCTGGGGAAATTGAACTAAGTACTCAAATGCTATCAGTATTTTCACAGTTTCATGTGATTATCCTTCTCAATATACATCATTTATGTCCACTAATAAGTGAAGTCGCTCAGCTGTGCCCGACTCTCTGCGACCCCATGGATAGTAGCCTGCACGAAGCTCCTCCGTCTATGGGATTTTCAAGGCAAGAGTACTGGAGTGGGTTGCCATTTCCTTCTCCAGGGAATCTTCTCAACCCAGGGATCGAACCCAGGTCTCTCATATTGTAGACAGATGCTTTACCGTTTGAGCCACCATAGGGGAGGAGAAGAATTGAGTTGAACACTGGGAAAATTAAATCCAAAAAATTTACCTCATAATAGTGGCTCTGTTCACAATTCAAAAACAAGCAGTTAATTTTATCAGTCAAATGGGAGATAATTTAAAAAAAAAAAAACATACTTTAGTTACAATTTTTATTAAACAATTTTAGTTTAAATGATGTTATGCTGAGAGCATCATTAGTACTTGACATGTTTAAATTAATTTCATAAGTGTATCATAATCCCTCAACCAGAAATATGTATTTAGTATTAGACAGTAATGAATTATTTTTAGATATAAAGCAATACCAAGAAAAATTTGGACAAATGAAGTATATTTCCTGTTCAGAACAATATATTTCAAAATAACTGTGGTAAAGAACCAGGTTTTGGTTATTTTTTATACCCAGTACCTCAGGTACCAATATTTAAAAAATGAATTAACAACAAAAATAAAGTGAAAAGGCAAAGACATCCAAAATGCAAACACAAACTAAAGATGCTTAGATTTAATGAACATAAAATCAAATTTCAATAAATATAACTACAAGAAATATTGCATAGAAAAATGACTACAAAATATCCATAAATTGGTTACTTAAAATATGTGTATGGGTGATTAATATAGACAATCATTATTGTATTCATAATCTTTTCCTCAATTGTAACAAAACAAAATGTTACATGCAAAAATAGTCTTAAGTGCATATTTTGCACATTTCGAATCAACCATGCAAATCAATATTTAAACTTTTTAGTGTAACATATGAGCTTGCTTCTTCCTAATTTATCTCATGTAAACTGCATGAACACATTTTTGGATTTTGATCTCCATTTTTGTTCTTATCACAGATCATTAACAGTTAAAATGTAGTAAGAGAATATAACTTCTCTACAAACTTTACTGCTACGGCCTCCCCAACTCCTTTCTTTGACTCCTCAATTCTGCAAGCCCTTAAACTGGATTCTCTCCCAGGCACTGCCGGCTAGAACATGCTTCTAGTAGTTAGGTGCTAGAAACGTATAGGTCACTTTGTTTGTTATCCTTGTCATATGGCTCACATTTCTTTACTGTTGTCCAATATCTGAAAATGTTTGTTTTATACTTTTTCCTTTTTCCAGTGTTGTTGAAGAGTGTAGATTTGGTCCTGCTATACCTCCTTGGTTAGAAATGAAAAGCACTACACCACATATGCTTTGTGGTATTTTATATATATATATATATATATATATATTTTTTTTTTATATTTTTATATATATTTTATTTTTATTTAATTTTATATATATATATATATATATACTTTGAAATATTTTTATGCTTTCATTTCCTATTTGCACCTTGAATTATTAAAAATATATATTATTTAATATAGGTAGCTGGATTTTTCTGGTTCTATCTTCATTATTGATTTCTAGATAAATTTCACTGATCAAAAAATACAGTTGGATCATTTCAAGGTTTGGATTATGCTGAGGCTTTCTTTTGAGTTTAGCATATGGGTAAATTTTCTACATTTGTATTTTATATATTCTGTTGGTGGTGAAGTGTTATCTAAATTCCAATTAGATTGTTTTTAAAAATGTAATTGTCTGTACCTTTTAATTTTTTTTTTTTGCTATCTTCTGTAAGTTATCAGAGAAAGCATGTTAAATGATTGTGAATTTCCTCTTTTACCTTTTTATTCTGTGATACCAATTTATGCTATTTGATGTCTTATTTGATGGCTCAGAGGGTAAAGAATCCACCTGAAATGCAAGAGATGCAAGAGATGCAGAAGATGTAAGTTTGATCCCTGGATGGAGAAAATCCCCTGGAGGAGGAAATGGATACCCACTCCAGTAGTCTTGCCATGGACAGAGAAGCCTGGTGAGCTACAGTCTATGGGGTAGCAAACAGTTGGACATGGCTGAGCTCTTATGCACATACATATGGTATTTGATATTGTAACATCTTCATATTGAATTGACTTCTTAAATATTTTAATATGGCCCTCTTATCTCCACTAGTGCTCTGACTCTGAGGTTTGCTTTGCCTTTTATTAATATAACAACACTTTCGCTTAGTCAGTGTTTCAGGCTGTCATTTTTCAACATTTCTCTTTCAATCACTCTGTGTTCTTACACATAAACTGTATCTCTTATAAGCAATATACAGTTGTTGCTTTTTAAATCTAGACCATTTTAGTCTTTTACTTGATGAATTTAATATATTTGCATTTAATGTAGTAACTAATATAGCTGTATTTATGTCCACCATCTTACAATTTTCTTTTTTTACTGTCTTCTTTCTGACTTTTGATTTAGTAAAATATTATTATTCTTTCTTAGATTGATTCTTTAGTTATACATTTTATAGCTATTTCTAGTGACTACCATAGAGATTATAGAACTCATCATATATTCTACAGTCTGAAATAAATTATTATTTTACCACCTTCCCACTACTCCTTAAATCATAGACTTTTTAACTCCATTTACTCCAATACTTCATTTATAATTCTTACTTTCTTAATGTTTTTAAAATGGGAAATCTCCTAAAAATTCATATTGCAACTCCAACCAGCATTGGCTTAGATGTTTTCTCTCTACCTTGTTGAAGAAAAATAAATACCATGATGTTATTTAATTAGGAAATATTTCTTTTCTATTAGAAATTGAATGCAATTGGTGAATTCTTTTAACTTTTGCAAAAAAATTCATCAAAATTCTCCCCTTTGGCCCATATAAAATGATTGCTTACAGTAATCTATTGCTAGTAATGAAAAGCCTTTGACTTCTCACAAGAAAACTTCTCTTAATAATGGTACTTTATACATTTGTTTCTGTTATATTTGATTTACTATTTTTTATCTTTACCCATAAAGTGAAATTTTTTGTATGTTATGTCATTTTTGTTTTTTCTCTCTTTATTTAATATTTGTGAGAAATTGGTAGCAGCATATATTAATTTCACAAAATGAATTAGGAAAATTATCTTATTTCTGTGTACCATGGAAGAGATTGAAAAGAAAATAAATTATGTCTTTCTAAAATTTGTAGAAATTCATTTATTAAACCATTTGGATCATGAAATTGATTTGAGGAGTTTTTTTGGTCAATGTAACAATTTAATTTTATAACAAAAATTTTACTGTTTCATTGAGTGTTCAATTTCCATGAGCATGATTTCATGTATATAATCTGAAAAATAATTCTTCTATGCTAAAATTGCATCTAGTTTCATATGCCTAATGTTGTCAATTATTATTCTCACACACTTGTCCAAGAGTATCTTTTAAAGGTTTATATATTTAATTATAGTTTTCAAATAACATGCTTTATATATATATATATTATCATTTCTAACTTAACTTATTTATTGTTATTTTGTTATTTGCATAGCTTCTTTTCTACTGATTCTTAGGAATCATTTTAATATACTTTTAGTATTTCTGTATTAGTACTTATTACTACAAAGCAAACGACAACAAACATTTCAGCTTAAGATAGTACTCATTTATTACCTCACTGCAAGTCAGGAGTTCAACCTGACATTGTTGGGATCTCTGCTTGGGGTATTATAAGGTCAAAATCACAAGACTGGTCAGGTAAATCTTCTTCTGGAGGGCCTGAAAAAAAATCTTCTCACAAGTTTATTCTCATTATGTGCAGAATTCACATTTTTTGCTATCGTAGAGCTGAGGTCCCTGTGTCCTTTTTGACTATTATCTGCTTCAGCTTCTATAGACCACCTTCATTCTTTGCAACATGGTATTCCATCTTAGCAGGATATTTTCCTACCTTAAGATCAACTGGTTTGTGACCTCAATTACATTTGTAAAATCCTTCATAGTAGTATCAAACTGGTATTTGACTAAATAACCAAGAAAAAGCATGTATCTACCAAAGGGTCATGTAGAATTTTGCCCTGCAAATCTCTGTTAGTAGACTATTTAATTCATTTATTATTTTTTCCATTGTGCAGATATATATTTCCAGCGTGCATATTTGTCCATGTTCTCTATTTCTTTGTATATTCTGACTTGAGAATTTGATATCCTCTGCACTGTGCTGTGCTTAGTTGCTCAGTCATGTTGGACTCTGTGACCCCATGGAATGCAGCCCGCCAGGCTCCTCTGTCCTTGGGGATTCTCTAAACAAGACTGGAGTGGGTTGCCATGCCTTCCTCCAGGGGATCTTAAACTCAGGGATCGAACCCAAGTCTCCTGTATTGCAGCCAGGTTCTCTACTGATTGAGCCACCAGGGAAGCCCAAGAATATTGGAGTGGGTAGCCTATCTCTTCTCCAGGGGATCTTCCTGACCCAGGAATCAAACCGGGGTCTCCTGCATTGCAAGCAGATTCTTTACCAGCTGATCTACCAGTGAAACCCCCTGATACCCTCTATGACCCAAGAATTAGCTAGTTGCTATTTTTGGTTTCTATGGGGTTCCTTAAGTGATGCTTCTGTAGAAAGTTAATTTTTATTTCACTGGAGTAAGAGTAAAAAGAATTGTCATTATTTATACTTTTTATTTTGGGAAATTTTTAAGACTCACGGTTGATTAATATTTATAAATACCTTGTGAATGTTTTAAAATTGTATATACTTTCTGCCTAGGAGTTTCAATATTCATTATATTGTCCAAATTCTCAGTTTATTTATTTGTCTTTTAATTATTTGCTCATCATAAAGAGCATTTTAAAAATAATTATATTCTTCCATTTACCTTTTTATTTTATTTTGAACAAGAACAAAGGTCCGTCTAGTCAAGGCTATGGTTTTTCCTGTGGTCATGTATGGATGTGAGAGTTGGACTGTGAAGAAGGCTGAGCACCGAAGAATTGATGCTTTTGAACTGTGGTGTTGGAGAAGACTCTTGAGAGTCCCTTGGACTGCAAGGAGATCCAACCAGTCCATTCTGAAGGAGATCAGCCCTGGGATTTCTTTGGAAGGAATGATGCTAAAGCTGAAACTCCAGTACTTTGGCCACCTCATGCGAAGAGTTGACTCATTGGAAAAGACTCTGATGCTGGGAGGGATTGGGGGCAGGAGGAGAAGGGGACGACAGAGGATGAGATGGCTGGATGGCATCACCGACTCAATGGACGTGAGTCTGAGTGAACTCCGGGAGTTGGTGATGGACAGGGAGGCCTGGCGTGCTGCAATTAATGGGGTTGCAAAGAGTCAGACATGACTGAGCGACTGAACTGATTATAGTTGAGTGAAATATTATTTGTTTTATTTTTCTTTAATTTTAGTCATCATGCTCTACACTACCTCCTAGACCTTATTTGTCTTATAAGTGAAAGTCTGTATCTTTTAATCACTCTCCCTACCCTCATCCTTGTGCTTCTGGCAACCACCGACTTGTTCTCTATTTATCAGAGTTTTTGTTTGTTTGTTTGTTTTGTTTTTTTAATTCTACATATTAGTGAGATCATACAGTATTTGTTTTCCTCTGTCAAACTTATTTCTCTTAGCATAATGCCCTCAAGTTCCATCTATGTTGTCACAAAAGGCAGAATTTCCTTTTTATATGGCTTAAAAATATTCCACTAAAAGCACATAGTATTTCTTCTTTATCCAATCATCTGATAAAGAACACAGGCTGTTTTCATGTCTTGGTTATGCAAATAATGTTGCAATGAACATAAGAGTGTAGGTATCTGAGATACTGATTTTTGTTTTCTTTAAATATATACTCAGAAGTGCAGTTGACGGATCATAGAGTGGCTGAAATATGTTATATTCCAATCAACAATGCATAAAGTTTTCCTTTTCTTCATATTCTCACCTTTTATCTGATAAAAACCATTATAACAGGTATGAATTGATATATCATTGTGGTTTTAATTTATATTTTCCTTATAATTAGTGATGCTGAATGCATTTTAATATGCCTGTTTGCCATATGTATGTCTTTGGAAAAATATCTATTTAATTCCTCTGCCCATTTTTAATCATTTTTTTTCTTTTTTATAATGAGTTCTATGAATTCTTTATATATTTTGGACATTCATAACTTATCAAATATAAAACTTATACATATTTTCCACCAATTCATAGGTTGCCTTTTCATTTTGCTGGTAGCTTTTTTTGTTTGTTTTGTTTTGTTTTTTTGCCATGCAGAAGTCTTTAATTGGATATAGTCCTACTTGTTTATATTTGTTTTTGTTATTTGTGCTTGTGTTTTTAAATTTAAAAAAATACATTGGCAAGATTGATGTCAAGGAGCATAACCTAAATTTTTCATCCAGGAGCTTTATTTTGTGGTCTTAGACTGAAGTATTTCATATATTTTGAGTTGATTTTTGCACATGGTGTAAGATATGGATACACTTTAAATTTTTTTGCATGTGGCTGTCCAGTTTTCCTAATACCACCTATTGAAGAGATTATCTTTTCTTCTATTTCATACTCTTGGCTCATGTGTCTTAAATAACAGACTGTGAATGCATGTGTTTATTTCTGGGCTCACTGTCTGTTCTATTAATTAAGTGTCTATTTTTATGCCCATACTGTATTGTTTGGATTACTACAGATTTCTAAAATAGTTCAAAATCAAAAGTGTGGTATCTTCAGCTTTGCTTTTCTCTTTTTCAAGATTACTTTGAGAATTCAAGGTGTTTTAGTTTCCATACACATTTTAGGAATTTTTTTTTCCATTTCTGTGAAAAATGACTTTAGATTTTTGATAGTGATTACACTGATCTGTAAACCACTTTAGGTAGAAGAAACATGTTAATAATATTAATTCTTCCAGTTCATGAGTGTGGATATTTTTCAATTTATTTGTGTATTTTTCAATTCCTTTCATCATTGTCTTATAGATTTGGGTGTATACATCTTTCACTTCCTTGGATAAGTTTATCCCTAAGTATTTTGTTCTTTTTGGTGTAATTGTCAATGGGATTATGTTCTTAATTTGTCTTTCTGAGACTTTGTTGTTAGTGTTTAGACGTTCAAGTGATTAATGTATATAGATTTTGTGTTCTGCAACTTTCTTGAACTCATTTATTAGTCTAACGGTTTTTTGGTGGAGTTGTTGGGGGTTTCTACATAATATCATGTTATAAACAATTGGAGACAATTTTAATTCTTCTTTCAAAACTGGATGTCTTTTATTTCTTTTTTTTGCTGAATTGTTCTGGCTAGAACTTTCAGCACCATACTGAATAAAAGTGGTAAGAATGGGCATTATTGGCTTTGACCATTGAGTATGATGTAGCAGTAGGTTTGTCATATATAGTCTTTACTATGTTGAGCTAAGTGCATGTACACTAAGTTGCTTCAGTCATGTCTGATTCTGTATGACCCTGTGGACTATAGTCTGCCAGGCTCCTCTGTCCATGGGAGTAAGAATACTGGAGTGGGTTGCCACACTTCCCTCCAGGGAATCTTCCTGACCCAAGGATTGGTCCGTGTTAGTTACATCTCCTGCGCCGGCAGGTAGGTTCTGTTGAGGGATGTAACCTCATAAACACTTGTGGATAATTTTTTTTAATTATAAATGGATGTTGAATTCTTGTGAAATTTTTTTTTCTGTATTATTGAAATGAACCTATGATTTTTTTGTTCTTCATTTTACTATTGTGGTATATCACACTGATTTGCAGATGATAAACCATACTTACATCACTAGAATAAATCCTACTTGATTATGGCTTATGATCCTTTTTGATGAATTGTTGAATTAATTTTGTTTGCTAATATTTCACTGAAAATTTTCCATCTATGTTCATCAATAATATCAGTTTGTAATTTTATTTTGTTATGCATCCTTGTCTGGTTTTGGTATCAGGATAATTCTAGCCTTGTGAAGTGTGTTTGGAAGAATTCCTTTCTCTTTTGTTGTTTTGGAAGTGTTTGAGAAGAATTGATATTCATTGTCTTTAAATTTTGATAAAATTCACCAATGAAGCCATCTCTTCCTGCATTTTCCTTTCTTGGGAGTTTTTGGATTAATAATTTAATCTCCTTAGTAGTAATTGGTCTGTTAAGATTTTCTATATTTCCATGAGTCAGTGTTGGTAGATTTTATGTTTCTAGAAATCATCAAGAGCTAGAGCCAGGCTGAACAATCTGTTTTATCTTCAACACAAGACCACTCTTCAAGACTGGGAAAGGTGACTTTTCTATCTAATGAATATAAACCAACGCAAAGAGTCAAGATAGAACTCCAGAAACAGACATAAATGAAAAGAAGATAAGAGGCTTACCTGGTAAAGAGTTCAAACTAATGGTCCTAATGATGCTCACAGAGGTCAGAAGAAAAATGCATTAAAAATGTGATAATTTCAGCAAATAAACAGAATATATAAGAAAATACAAATCAAAATCACAGAGCTGAAGAATAAAACAACTGAACTAAAAAGTTCAATGCAGGGGTTCAACAGCACACTAGAGACCAGCAAACTCTTGGCAGGACCATAGAATTAATAGATGGATATAATGATGTTGATAATGACCATGATAATTTGTATAAAATTGATATTGCTTTTTAATTTTTCTCATATCACATTATTTTTATTTTGTTTGTGCTATTTAATTTTAGGTCTTTATATATTTTTGTCATTTTGTAGTCTAAATGATTTTAAGTAGTAAGGTTTAACACATTTATCTTCAGTTGAATTTGCTTCTATTATACTTTATTTTTCATGCTTTTAATATTTCACACTATTCCTTTACCCCAACTTCACTGCTTTTAGATTATTGCTGGAACTTTCTTTTCTGCTTTGTTCTGTAATGACTTGAGAATTATTTATTTTATATTAATCCTATAAGTGATTATTTTAATTTTTTTGTATATACTACATTTGTATGAGTTAATATTTTAAAACTTATTTTCATTCTATCAATACAGGGTAATTTTTAACATAAAACTAAAGTTGTGATCTCATTTCCAAACATAGTATCCTGACTTTATATTTTTTGAAGATAAAAGTTAAACACCTAAGCTTAGAAATGAATATATTTCATTAACTGACTTATTCCTATCTCTGTTGCTTTGTAACATCTGTTCCCCCTTTTCTTTAGCCAAAGAACAAAACATGTTCTTTTGTTTTAAGCTTCATACATTTACACACACTAGTATTCTAATTGAAACGTAAAAACAACTTGCTGCTAAGTCGCTTCAGTCATGTCCGACTCTGTGTGACCCCATAGATGGAAGCCCACAAGGCTCCCCCGTCCCTGGGATTCTCCAGGCAAGAACACTGGAGTGGGTTGCCATTTCTTTCTCCAATGCATGAAAGTGAAAAGTGAAAGGGAAGTCTCTCCGTCGTGTCCGACCCTTAGCAGGGACTGCAGCCTACCAGGCTCCTCCGTCCATGGGATTTTCCAGGCAAGAGTACTGGAGTAGGGTGCCATTGCCTTCTCCATAGATTTTGGTAATAAATTATCCAATGTATTTCAGGTCAGGTGCCATAGCTGTAAGTTTTAAAGGCTGTGAACTAATTCTTGAAAAGGGAATTTTGAAACTATTCAAAGCCAAAGCCTGTGAATAAGAAAAAGGATGAAAAGAAAATACATGAAATAATGCAATAGCCAGCTGAAGAGAAAAGGATGCCAAGAAGCAGTGATATAACAGCATGAAGCAAAGTGGCTTCATTAGTACACTGCAAAGTATCAAAAAGCCACACCAGACAACACTTAGTTTCCAAACCAAACCAAACCAGAGTTTGCCTCTATGATTTTAAGTAGCAGCTGCCTAATTGCTAGAAAGCAGACACTTGAGCAGTTGTTGAGATTTGAAAATGTAAATGAGCTTCCTCACACATATATCCATATCACAGCTACTATGACTTATGGTTGAGTTACACACTGATTGTGATATTTAGCCATTATAGTAATTGAACTTTATAAAGTAATTAGTAGTAGCAAGCAAGTATATAAATAGCAGTTACTTAGGTGATAGCCAAATCACAATGTTAAAAATGTAAAGAGCTTTATTACTGTGCTTTTGGTTTTCAGTTTAAAAATCAGTTTAGTCTCAGCAATAAACCACTTTAAAATGATAATTTCTTGCCTCAAAAATATTTATTCTATGAATAGTTATTCAGCTCTTGCACTTATACATATGATATAATAAATATAGATATATAAATATATTTATATATACTGTATATATATAAATATATGTATGATATAAGGTACTTATGATGTAAAAATAGAAAAAGAAAATTTCTCATAGTTATTTCTTTATTGCTGAAACTAAAACAATTCATAAAGACTTCAGGAAGAAGTGATAAATTTCCAACTTCAAAACTCCCTAACTTTGTTAAACATATGTCTTAAGAGACAATATCATATTGTTCAACTCCCTCAAATGTAACAGTTTAGAAATAATGGTAGATTGTGGTTGGCTAACCAAAATTTTATATTCGACACTCTCACTACTGTGGATCATCAATTTTCAAAGAATTAAAATGCCAAAACCATGGTTCTATTAGCATTCATGATATATCAAACTCAATCTAAACTTTGTCTCTCTGATTTAAAAGGTATTTCAAATACTTGGTCAGTAAAATCATTGATTTTTTTTTTGTTACTGAACTTCTAACTAAATTTACTAAATATGTAATTGGACCCTACTATGTAACAGGAACTGGGATAAGAGAAGGTACTACAAAGGTGGAAATTTGTTTTTTTGTGTTTTTTTTTTCTTCCCTTGGGTAACACTGGCTAAAGGGGAGAAAGACAGGTAAGATAACAAAAGTGTATCTTGATAAGTGCTATGATAGAAGCTCAAAGGAGGTGCTGAGTAAAAGCTTTCTAGAGATCTAAGGTTTTCTTAGTTGGGTACCCCCAGAAGCAGGCTTTGAGATGAGTGTTTGAGTATGACTAGTTTATTAGTGGATGATCTCAGGAAACACCAGTAAGAGAGTGAGGAAGTAAGAACAGGGAAGAGATAGAGTCAATTTAACATGTACTATCAAGCAGGTTGCCACCGAAGTAAGTGAAGATGAATCCAACTGGGGAGATCTCGGAAATGAAGTCAAACCTGTTTCAGATTTGTCTCACCAAAGGGGAGAGGAAGTTGGAGTATTTAAATGCCACCCACCGTTAGTCTTTGGTTGAAGTCTGCTCATGAGGGTGTTAGTTCTCCCATACTTCCTGCATGTAGAGGGAGAAAAAGAGCTCCCCCTCAAAACTGCATGCTTTAATTAAGAAATAATAAGAAATAAATTTCAGGTACTGACATTATAGACACTCACTGACCTCTTTGGTTAGATATATAACTATGAAGTTGATTTTACTTTATTCCAAACATTTTTTCACTACACTGGGACCTTTGCCCTCCATCATGTCTCATGTGTCATTTCCCATTTTACTTTTACTTAAATTGAGGCTAATCACTAAGATTATTCATTTATACATGTCTCCACTCTCCTTCCTTTCCTTCCTTTTTCCATAATTTTCTGGAAAATTCCAACCCTAATTAAATCTAAACTGTCCTCCTACTTTGCATGTAAATCCAACAATGGTTTATGGCTGGAGAAAAATCTTCAACTCTGCTGTCTACTCTCAGATAAATTCCTAACCACAAACCTCAAGTGGATCTTGAGTCCTGCCAAACCATCCTCTTACTGTCCAAGTCTCCACTCTCAAACCTGACTATATCATAGTAGATAAACGGTCAAACTTTGCAAACCATGCCTCAGCTGATGGCATAGCCTCTTTTTTCACTGAGAAAATGGAAGCAATCATAATATAGAAACTTCACCTTATCAATACCAAATCTACTGAATTATCTCCATCTAGACCCATAAATTTCATCTCTCCACCTGTTACAACTAACAAACTTACTCTGTTAATATGTCTAAATTCTCCAATAATATACTGGATCACACCCCCTTTCACCAATACAAGAACTTTATTCTTGGAGTTATCCATGTTCCTTAGAACACATTCATATCCATATCTATATAGATTTAATTCCATCAGCATTTGACCATACTCTAAGAATTACCATAGTAGAGTCAACTTCAGTAATTAAATAAAATAAATAGTATTTCTAAGTCTCAGTCCTTCATCCATCAAAAATAATGGCAGAGACAAAGCAATGTAACTTCTGAGGCTAGGTGTTAAAAGGGTCTCTCTCTAGTAAAATCATCAAGCTTGAAATCGAGCCAAGGAAGCTCAGGCCATGTGGACTGGCCCATGGTGAGACGCACTGAAGCTCCCAACCTTCGTCATGACTGCGCTTTCAAACTGACAGTGAACCTTCTTGGGAGCAGATCCTCCAGCCTTCGAATGAGTCACCCCTCTGGTATTATATGTATATGGGTTTTGTATAATGGTGAAAACCCAATATTTTTAAGATTTATATTGTACATAGAGTAACACTGTCAGCTTAGACTGTAAGAGCAGAAACACTACAAAATAAAAAGGAATTTTTGCACCCCCACACTGATTCAAGCAAGAAGACTGAGAAAAAAAACTCAGCTACATATTATGGAAGCACAGGCTACATGTTATGGAAGAAGAAGGATAGGTCAATTTGCAGAACTGAGATATCAGAAGACAGATCCAAGAGCCATGGAGAGTGAGAAGATAAAGGATATGCCTACAATGTGAGAGACCCGGGTTCAATCCCTGGGTCAGGAAGATCCCCTGGAGAAGGGAATGGCTACCCACTCCAGTATTCTTGCCTGGGAAATTCCAAGGACAGAGGCATCTGGTGGGCTACAGTCCATGGGGTTGCAAAGTGTCAGATGCGACTCACACTTTCACTGTTTTTTTTTTTTTTTCCAATTATCCTTCACTTGTTTTGCCACTATGGTATTTTGGATTTATAGTGGGAAGTGCAAATAAGTCATATCTTTATGTCATAGGGCTTTGGGTTTAGTAGAAAGTGTTTCAAGGAGCTATATATCCAACTGTATCACAGACCTCATTCACACCCAAACCTGATTTAAATGATGAGACCCTGGACCTCAAGTTTGAACTTGATGCCATAAAAGATGAGACTTCAGTGAGATCCTGGGAAAGGGTGTGTTAAGGGTGTATTACATGTGGGAGGAATGTAAGCAATTTTTATCCAGAGAGTAATGGTCTTAAAACACACTTGCACATACTTTGACAATATGTTCATCATCACAGGAGGTACATATCCCTTCCCTTAAATCTGTGAGAGATTTTGTGATTGCCTTTGCAAATACATCTCAGGAGAAGTGAATCTGTTGACTTCTAAGATTAGGTTAGAAAAGACCATGGGACTTTGATTTCCCATAGGACATTTGCTATGGGGACCTTCTGCTGCCATGTAAGAGTCCTGGCTGCTCTGAGAGTGGAGTGGCACAAGGAGAGAGGGAGGGAGGAGGGACGAAGGGAAAGAGGGAGAGAGACCACGTGGTACAACTATATGAGAAGCCACAAGTGAGAACTTGGTAATTGATCTTGTCA
This sequence comes from Bubalus kerabau, assembly GCF_029407905.1. Lineage (NCBI taxonomy): Eukaryota > Metazoa > Chordata > Mammalia > Artiodactyla > Bovidae > Bubalus > Bubalus kerabau. Next base: position 61,443,075 of record NC_073629.1, on the reverse strand, counting down.
ATGCCTAGCTTCAAGAGCAAACTGAGTGTTACTGCTTTAAGCCACTTGTACTTATTATCTGGGCCTATCATAACCAGATAGCACAGACAAGGTGGCTTAAACAACGTAAATTTATTTTCTCACAATTCTGTGAGAAAATAGAAGCCTGAGATTAAATCATTGGCAGGGTTGAATTCTTCCCAGCCTTCTCTCCCTGGCTTCTCTACATCTTCGCATGGTGTTTCCATATGTCCATGCCCTAAACTTTTCATCTTATAAAAACTCTTATTTTATTGGATAAGGGTCCACAAGTATGACCTTATTTTACCTTAATTGCTCCTTTAGAGGCTTTATTTCAAACCTAGTCAAATTCTGAGTTTCTGGGCAGCAGGGTAGGGGGTAATACTACAACATATAAATTGGAGGGGAGCATTCATCCAATGACATCAATTTTGGGGAGTCTCGTCCTACACAACAGTAGATAACCATTTTGCTTCCTGTCATATTCTAACAGTGTTTACACTGCACTTTATCTTCCTCCTTATGTGTATGCCTATCTCATTTATTTTTGAACTACCTGAGGGCTTATACTTTACTTTTCATACCTGTAAACAGCAGGCATGACACACATTTCACAATTAAAATAATTCTGGCACATAACAGGGCTCAGTGAATGACTGGTGAATAAATGACTTCCTTAAAGACCACATCAGGTCCTCCATACCGTCCCTCAACATGACTATCTCATAGAATCTTCTACTGCACCCAATTTCATGTTGGAAGAGGCAATGTCACTTTCTCTGGCTAGTGCTTCTCAACCTGGGGCTCCAGACTCTCCTACTTAAGAACCCCAATCTATCATCCCGGCCTCTTCCCTGCTTCTCTCTACCACTCACATTACATTTCCACAAGTGTGAACCACATGCCATTCCCTCACCATGTTCCAAACGTTTTCTATTCTTGGCTATGAATAAATGGATTTATAAGCAGAAATCTACTTACTTTTGGATATTTTTCTTCACCTCTCCTAACAACCTAAGATGATTGTTTCTTCTGAGAGACACTCGTGCACCATTTTGTACTTTGGCATTCTTCCTCTTCTATAATTTAATATATCCCCACCTGGACTTTTTCTATCCCAGTTCTGAGGCTTTATACTGCTATGGGTAGGAGGTATCTCAAGTTCATGTTATACTTCCTTAAGTCCTCAGGACAATATTGTGCACATAATAGATCCTCAAGTACATGTTAAACTGTATTACATTGATTAAAAGCTAATGTATGTCTTTCATACTTAGCACTCATGTTGCACAAGTGGTAAACAATCAGCCCGCCAGTGCAAGAGATGCAACAGTCGGGGTTTGAGCCCTGGGTTAGGAAGATTCCCTGGACTAGGTAATGTCAACTCACTCCTGTATCCTTGCCTGGAAAAATCCATGGACAGGGGAACCTGGTGGGCTAAGGCCCATGAAGTTGCACAGTCAGACACTACTGAGCACACCTACTTAGCCATAGTTCTCTCTCACCTCTGCAGAGAAACTAATTTGTTTGTATATAACTTTAGAATTGATTTTGTTGACAAGATTAAAAGCTATTTATTTGATTATTTCGACTCTTGTGCAATAGTTATTTCTTCAGATATTTCATCAGTTAGTATGATGCATAGTCAGCTCTTCCAACCTTATTTATAATAAAATTCTTGTACCTGTTTATTATATGGGTGCTGTGCTGTGCTCAGTTGCTTCAGTCACGTTTGACTCTTTGTGATGCTATGGACTGCAGCCCGCCAGGTTCCTCTGTTCATGGGATTCTCCAGGCAATAATACTGGAACGGTTTGGCATTTCCTTCTCCAGGGGATCTTCCTGACCCAGGGATCAAACTTGGGTCTCCTGTACGGCAGGCAGATTCTTTAATGCTGAGATACTGGGGAAGCTTGGTTCATCATATATGTCTCTTCAAATTCACTCAGGATGCTACTTCTTATCTCTCCCCAGCCTGTGAATACTATTTTATTACATTGCAAAAATATATAAGAACTCTTCTATACCATCAGAATCTATTTGACAGTATAATATTCTCAGTAAAATCACTACACTGATACTTATAGTGTTGATTTGCAAGATACTAAAAAGAGCTAGTTCAGTTCAGTTCAGTTCAGTCATTCAGTCATGTCCAACTCTTTGCAACCCCATGAATTGCAGCATGCCAGGCCTCTCTGTCCATCACCAACTCCCAGAGTCCACCCAAACTCATGTGCATTGAGGCGGTGATGCCATCCAACCATGTCATCCTCTGTCGTCCCCTTCTCCTCCTGCCCTCAATCTTTCCCAGCATCAGGGTATTTTCAAATGAGTCAGCTTTTGCCATCAGGTAGCCAAAGTACTGGAGTTTCAGCTTCAACATCAGTCCTTCCAATGAACACCCAGGACTGATTTCTATTAAGATGGACTGACTGGATCTCCTTGCAGTCCAAGGGACTCTCAAGAGTCGTCTCCAACACCACAGTTCAAAAGCATCAATTCTTCAACACTCAGCTTTCTTTATAGTCCAACTCTCACATCCATACATGACCACTGGAAAAACCATAGCCTTGACAAGACAGACCTTTGTTGACAAAGTAACGTTTCTGCTTTTCAATATGCTATCTAGGTTGGTCATAACTTTCCTTCCAAGGAGTAAGTGTCTTTTAATTTCATGGCTGCAATCACCTTCTGCAGTGATTTTGGAACCAAGAAAACAAAGTCAGCCACTGTTTCCACTGTTTCCCCATCTATTTGCCATGAAGTTATGTGACTGATTGCCATGATCTTAGTTTTCTGAATGTTGAGCTTTAAGCCAACATTTTCACTCTCCTCTTTCACTTTCATCAAGAGGCTCCTTAGTTCCTCTTCACTTTCTGCCATAAGGGTGGTGTCCTCTGCATATCTGAGGTTATTGATATTTCTCCCAGCAATCTTGATTTCAGCTTGTGTATTCTCCAGCCCAGCATTCCTCATGAAGTACTCTGCATATAAATTAAATGAGGTGGGTGACAATATACACCCTTGATGTACTCCTTTTCCTATTTGGAACCAGTCTGTTGTTCCATGTCCATTTCTAACTGTTGCTTCCTGACCTGCATACAGGTTTCTCAAGAGGCAGATCAGGTGGTCTGGTATTCCCATCACTTTCAGAATTTTCCACAGTTGATTGTGATCCACAGTCAAAAGCTTTGGCATAGTCAATAAAGCAGAAATAGATGTTTTTCTGGAACTCTCTTGCTTTTTCCATGATCCAGTGGATGTTGGCAATTTGATCTCTGGTTCCTCTGCCTTTTTTAAAACCAGCTTGAACATCTGGAAGTTCATGGTTCATGTACTGCTGAAACCTGTCTTGGAGAATTTTGAGCATTACTTTACTAGCGTGTGTGTGAGTGAAAGTAAGTGAAATTGCTCAGTCGTGTCCGACTCTTTGCCGACCAGGCTTCTCCATCCATGGAATTTTCTAGGCAAGAGTACTGGAGTGGTTTGCCATTTCCTTCTCCAGGGAATTTTCCCGACCCAGGGATCGAACCCAGGTCTCCCACATTGATAGACAGACGCTTTACCATCTGAGCCACCAGGGGTGAGTGCAATTGTGCAGTAGTTTGAGCATTCTTTGGCATTGCCTTTCTTTGGGATTGGAATGAAAACTGACCTTTTCCACTCCTGTGGCCACTGCTGAGTTTTCCAAATTGGCTGGGATATTGAGTGCAGTACTTTCACAGCATCATCTTTCAGGATTTGAAATAGCTCAACTGGAATTCCATCACCTCCACTAGCTTTGTTCATAGTGATGTTTCCTGAGGCCCACTTGACTTCACATTCCAGAATGTCTGGCTCTAGGTGAGTGATCACGCCATCATGATTATCTGGGTCATGAAGATCTTTTTTGTACAGTTCTTCTGTATATTCTTGCCACCTCTTCTTAATATCTTCTGCTTCTGTTAGGTCCATACCATTTCTGTCCTTTATTGAGCCCATCTTTGCATGAAATACTCCCTTGGTATCTCCAATTTTCTTGAAGAGAGCTCTAGTCTTTCCCATTCTGTTGTTTTCCTCTATTTCTTTGCACTGATCACTGAGGAAGGCTTTCTTATCTCTCCTTGCTATTCTTTGGAACTCTCCATTCAAATGGGTATATCTTTCCTTTTCTCCTTTGCTTTTTGCTTCCCTTCTTTTCACAGGTATTTGTAAGGCCTCCTCAGACAGCCATTTTGCTTTTTTGCATTTCTTTTTCTTGGGGATGGTCTTGATTCCTGTCTCCTGTACAGTGTCATGAACCTCCATCCATAGTTCATCAGGTACTCTGTCTGTCAGATCTAGTCCCTTAAATCTATTTCTCACTTCCACTGTATAGTCATAAGGGATTTGATTTAGGTCATACCTGAATGGTGTAGTGAACATCGACATTCTAGGAGTCAGCAAACTATGATGGACTAGAATGGGTGAATTTAACTCAGATGACCATTATATCTAATACTGTGGGCAGGAATCCCTTAGAAGAAATGGAGTAGCCATCATGGTCAACAAAAGAGTCTGAAATGCAGTACTCGGATGCAGTCTCAAAAATGACAGAATGATCTCTGTTCGTTTCCAAGGCAAACCATTCAATATCATGGTAATCCAAGTCTATGACCCAACCAGTAACGCTGAAGAAGCTGAAGTTGAATGGTTCTATGAAGACCTACAAGACCTTCTAGAACTAACACCCCAAAAAGACATCCTTTTCATTATAGGGGACTGGAATGCAAAAGTAGGAAGTCAAGAAACACCTGGAGTAACAGGCAAATTTGGCCTTGGAGTACAGAATGAAGCAAGGCAAAGGCTAATAGAGTTCTGCCAAGAGAATGCACTGGTCATAGCAAACACCCTCTTTCAACAACACAAGAGAAGACTCTACACATGGACATCACAAGATGGACAACACCGAAATCAGATTGATTATATTCTTTGCAGCCAAAATGGAGAAGCTCTATACATTCAGCAAAAACAAGACTGGGAGCTGACTGTGGCTCAGATCATGAACTCCTTATTGAGACTGAAATTGAAGAAAGTGGAGAAAACCACTACACCATTCAGGTATGACCTAATTCAAATCCCTTATGACTATACAGTGGAGTGTGAGAAAAAGAGCTAGTTAGAGTATGAAATAATCGCTTAATTGACTACTTAGGATCAAAGCACATTCTTAAAACAGTTTGAGGGATTCATTTCATGTGATTAATGAAACATTTCTGTATAAAGATATTGGTCACAGAAGAGCATCTTGGAGATATTTCAGCAAAACTGTTCTGTCTCAGAATAGTTTTTATGATTATATAATTATACTGTTGTAAGGCCAGTTAAATAAAAAATAAATAAAGGATGGGTTGTGAAAGGCCACACACTCTACCATATCTTTGCTATACCCTGTCCTACACTGAATGGTTAACCACATAGAGTCACTCATAAAATAACTAGGCAGAATTTCTTACCTTTTTCTTTAGACAGTGATTAAAATAATTTAAAAAAAAACTATATATAAACAAAAATATTTAAATAAAAATAATTAAACTAGTAAAATAGTTACTTAAGTAATATCTCCTTTCCTTATCAGATGTTACAAAGCCACTTTAGAAGGGTTATTTCATTTTCATAATTTAAAAAACAGCTACAAAGATGTCTTTAGCTAAAAGGATTTCAGCAATACTTTTATTATAAGCATTTAAAAAGTTCCTTTGCATTACTATTGAATGTTAATTAATTCAACTCAGACTTCTGTGTCTTCTGAGGAAAAAATGTGTCACTAAAAATCACACATTTCCAATCAATCATAATTACATGTCTACCAACCCAAGAATCATTCAATTAATTAACCTCTAAATTCAAGTATCAGCTAAAAGGAAAATGTTCTTTGAAATCAGTTTTTAAACAAAGTTAAAATTAAGATTTCAGGTTGATTTTTTTCTTAAAATTTTTACATTGAAATTTAAACAGCAAAATAGACAATGAATAAAATATACCCCTAGCTAGCTATATCTCTGTACATGGGGTAAGAACCTGGTTAAATGATTGCCGTGTTACATGATCAAGATTTAGCTAAAGTGCCCATAAACACAGGAGTTGTTTGGTCTCTCTAATTTAGACTTTTTTTTAAGTCCCAGAAAGTGTAGAATTCACTTAATTGGCACCATGATAAATGATTCTCCTGTCTAATTGGTATAATTATCAAGAGGCAGGCACAGTGTAATGTATTTAAATGACTCAAACCAATTGGCTCATAGAGTATCTTTTCCATTTAAATAGTGTTATTTACATGCTTACTTACAGTGGTCTACTACCACATATCGACATCCAGTTCCAAATATTTCCTAGTATAGTCTTCGAATCTATGGTCAAGAAAGAGAACATTATAAGAGCTTTGTATGGTTTTTAATCATTTGGAACAAGAGTGAAAGCTTAACACACCAAAGCAGGCTCTTTTCAACTAAACTGTTCATTGGAGCTATGCTTGAAAATACTTTGTGTTTACAAAGAGTTGGGTGATAAAATTTGAATAATTGATTATTCTCATAGACTATCAAAATATTTGAAGCTCCCACCTTATCGTCCCTATTACAGTCTATCTACTGTCTTCTCTGATGCAAAGTGTCATGAAGAAAAAATTAAGAATTACTTGAAAGGCAGTGTCTCTTGTCTTCTCTTTCTTTAGTAAGGAAGATGAATGTTTTACTTGTGAAAGTTATGAGGTGGAAAAAGCAGTTTTACTATTTTGTTTTTCATTTTTGACATGATATAAATTTCAATGGAAACCTTAGAGATTCATGAAAAAGGAAATGAAAAACAAAATCCTCAAAAAGAGTTTTTCTTTAGAAAAGCATCATTATTTTTGTTTCTCATAAACTTGTGTGTCCTATCTCTAGCATTTTGATATGCTGGTAATTTCACAGTAATTGAGAATTCTTTCTGAAACAAGTGTTAAAATAATGAAAGAGCTGAGGACTTAAACAAATGTGGGAGTTACTCAATATACAGGGATTTTAAATATTTCTTCCTGACTGGATTTGCTTGACTGCATTTCAGGTTTTTGTATAGATCGTGATCTGAAAGATATTCTGTTTGTTTGAATAACTTTAAATCCATTTCTGTGGAAATTAAAATTAAATATAATGTTCTTAAATATCTGGCATTAATTTCAATTTTCAAATTATTGATTCATATGTGGAAACTGTGCCCTCTATCACTCTATATATATTTACATGTTTATTCTTGATAAGCAATATACAATCTGACTTCCTTCTCTGATGACTATCATCTCATTTGCTTTGAACATCATCTTCTGACATTCTAATCTTATACAAGCCTAATTCTTTGACTGAGTTTTAATTGCAGATAGCCTATAGCAGCGCTGGTGGTAAAGAATCTCGCTTCCAATGCTGTAGGCCTAAGAGATGTAGGTTTGATCCCTGGGTCAGGAAGGTACCCTGGAGGAGGATGTGGCAGCCCACTGCAGGAGTCTTGCCTGGAGAATCCTGTGGACAGAGGAGCCTTGTGGATTACAGTCCATAGGGTTGCAAAGAGTCAAAACTGACTGAAGCAACATAGCAAACACTGTACATATTATATACCTTGCCTGAAATTTCCATTATAAGCTTGCTATTATTTTAATTTCATTTGATTATGGAAGGATATACTTTTCCAGCTTGTATTTATAGGGGTTAGAGCTTTGACATTTTAAAAAGAAATTAGGGATGGAAATTTTTGGTGATTATCAAAATTCTGAGTATTTTATAACTTTGAAAAGTGAGTTTTTCTAACTTTTTCTCCCTTATGTGGACAATCCTCCCTTATGTGGACATTTTGTTTATATGTCATTGCATTTCAATTAGATCTGTATTCTGAAATGATCCTTCTTCCCGGTTGTGTATGTTAATAAACTGGAATTGCGTGTGTGTGAGTCTTCATGTGTGCATGTGTGATGGAAAATGCTAGATTACTGGAAACAAATGAAGATAACTTGAATGCCATTATACTACCTACAGGAATTTCATAACTCTTTCTATAAAATTCAGTCACAAATAGAAAATAGAAAATCTTTTTTGATCATGCAGAATCAGAAAGTGATTAACATACATGGTTGTGTAGAAATAAATCTTTAGCTGGCAAGAGACTGACAGTTTTAACCTTTGTATCTTCTACCAAATATCTAAAAATCTTAAGATTTTCCAAAATTATTTTGAGGCATAAAGGAAAATAAAGAGTTTAGGAGAACCTACTTTGTCATACATAAGGAAAAATTTTGAAATTGGGTGTATGTTTTATGCAATATAAATACAGGTTCAAAATTGCATGCATCTGTAAAATAGTTCACAGAATTCTTTAGAAATAGATTTTTCAAAAAATAAGTATTTTTATAGTCAACATTGAAATAATGCAAAACGTACACTATCTTGAATTACCTTGTTATGCTGCTGCACATTCAGAGAGCAGAATGATGATGAAAATGAAGATAATTAGAATGATCAAGATAACAAAAGATATTATTGAGTTAATTTACTAGGCACTATGCTTACCACATTACTTACATTTTCTCATTCCATTCATGTAGGTAATATGGAATATGTTCAACTGATAAAGACAATGTAAAAGCATCTATTTCATATGTTTAAAACAACATTTCTGAAGTGAATATCTAGGTAAAAATACTTATGAATTCCTTATTCTTTAATGCACATTATTCACATACAAAATATTTCCTAAATGTTATGGACTTAAATTTCATTTCTCTAAGCTTACCATTAATTTAAGTGTACTCACTGTACAAGAATCCCTTAGAGAAATGGAGTAGCCAACATAGTCAACAAAAGAGTCCAGAATGCAGGACTTGGATGCAATCTCAAAAACGACAGAATGATCTCTGTTCATTTCCAAGGCAAACCACTCAGTATCACAGTAATCCAAGTCTATGCCCCAACCAGTAATGCTGAAGAATCTGAAGTTGAATGGTTCCATGAAGAGCTACAAGGCCTTCTAGAACTAACACACAAAGAACTAACACACAAAAAAAGATGTCCTCTTCATTATAGGGAACTGGAATGAAAAAATGGGATGTCAAGAGCTACCTGGAGTAACAGGCAAATTTGGCCTTGGAGTACAGAATGAAGCAGGGCAAAGGCTAATAGAGTTTTGCCAAGAGAACGCACTGGTCATAGCAACCACCCTCTTCCAACAACTCATGAGAAGACTCTACACATGGACGTCACCAGATGGTCAATACCAAAATCAGATTGTTTATATTCTTGCAGCCAAAGATGGAGAAGCTCTATACAGTGAGCAAAAACAAGACTGGGAGCTGACTATGGCTCAGATCATGAACTCTTTCCTCAGGGATCAATGCAAAGGGATAGAGAAAACAAAAGAATGGAAAATACTAGAGATCTCTTCAAGAAAAGTAGAGATACTGAGGGAACACTTCATGCAAAGGTGAGCACAATAAAGGACAAAAATGGTATGGACCCAACAGAAGCAGAAGATGCTATGAAGAGGTGGCAAGAATACACAGAAGAACTATACAAAAAAGATCTTCATGACCCAAATAACCACGATGCTGTGATCACTGACCTAGAGCCAGACATCCTGGAATGTGAAGTCAAGTGAGCCTTAGAAAGCAGCACTATGAACAAAGTTAATGGAGGTGATGGAATTCCAATTGAGCTCTTTCAAATCCTAAAAGATGATGCTGTGAAAGTGCTGCACTCAATATGCCAGCAAATTTGGAAAACTCAGCAGTGGCCACAGGACTGGAAAAGGTCAGTTTTCATTCCAATCCCAAAGAAAGGCAATGCCAAAGAATGTTTAAACACCACACAATTGTACTCATCTCACACATTAGCAAGGGGAAGTCACTCAGTCGTGTCCAACTCTTTGGGACCCTGTGTCCTTGGAATTTTCCAAGCAAGAGTATTGGAGTGGGTTGCCATTTCCTTCTCCAGGGGATCTTCCTGACCCAGGGATAGAACCCGGGTCTCCCGCATTGTAGGCAGATGCTTTACCATCTGAGCCACCAGGGAAGTCTAGCAAAGTAATGCTGAAAATTCTCCAAGCCAGGCTTCAACAGTCTGTGAACCAGGAACTTCCAGATGTTCAAGCTGGATTTAAAAGAGGCAGAGGAACCAGAGATCAAATTGCCAACATTCATTGGATCATTGAAAAAGCAAGAGAGTTCCAGAAAAACATCTACTTTTGCTTTATTGACTATGCCAAAGCTTATGACTGTGTGGATCACAACAAACTGTGGAAAATTCTTAAAGAGATGGCAATATCAGACCACCAGACCTGCCTCCTGAGAAATCTGTATGCAGGTCAAGAAGCAACAGTTTCAACTGGACATAGAACAACAGACTGATTCCAAATTGGGAAAGGAGTATGTCAAGATTGCACATTGTCACTCTACTTATTTAACTTATATGCAGAGTACATCACACAAAATGCCGGGCTGGATGAAGCACAAACTGGAATCAAGATTTCAGGGAGAAATATCAATAACCTCAGATATGCAGATGACACCACCCTTATGCCAGAAAGTGAAGAAGAACTAAAGAGCCTCTTGATGAAAGTGAAACAGGAGAGTGAAAAAGTTGGCTTAAAACTCAACATTCTGAAAATTAAGATCATGACCATGAAGTGGTCCCTCCACTTCATGGCAAATAGATGGGGAAACTATGGAGACAGTGGCAGACTTTATTTTTGGGGACTCCAAAATCACTGCAGATGGTGACTGGAGCCATGAAATTAAAAGACATTTTTTCCTTGGAAGAAAAGCTATGACCAACTTAGACAGCATATTAAAGAGCAGAAACATTACTTTGCCAACAAAGGTCCATCTAGTCAAGGCTATGGTTTTTCCAGGAGTCATGTATGGATGTGAGAGTTGAACTATAAAGAAAGCTAAGTGCCAAAGAATTGATGCTTTTGAATTGTGGTGTTGGAGAAGACTCTTGAGAGTCCCTTGGACTGCAAGGAGATCCAACCAGTCCATCATAAAGGAAATCAGTCCTGAATATTTATTGGAAGGACTGATGCTAAAGTTGAAATTCCAATACTTTAGCCACCTGATGTGAAGAACTGACTCATTGGAAAAGACCCTGATATTGGGAAAGATTGAAGGAGGGAGGAGAATGGGATGACAGAGGATGAGAAGGTTGGATGGCATCACCAACACAATGGACATGAGTTTGAATAGGCTCTGGGAATTGGTGATAGATGGGAAAGCCTGGCGTGCTGCAGTCATGGGGTCGCAAAGAGTCAGACACAACTGAGTGACTGAATTGAACTGCACTGATTCACTGTACCACTGGGATTTTGTCAGTGAATGCTAACTCTTTTTCAAGGAATTTTCTTATTCATTGGTAATATTTCATATTGAAATTCAGAAGATAAGAGACATATGATGAAAGTCACTCTTCTTCAATCAATCCTAATAAGAAAGTTAATTGTAGACATTTTTTCAAATCAGCTAATAGGATTGTATTTTCAGTATACATTGTTAACTCAATTACAGAGAAAAGATATAAACTAAATTACTATGTCCTAATTATACAAGAATAGATAAACTCAGGCAATAAAACTATCTTTATAATTCACTCAGAAATTAATATTTTCAAATCACCAACAATTTAGATCAAAGCAAAATTAATAAGTAAAATGCCTCTAATTGCATCAACTAACTCTTAAATTTCAATAACTCAACATCATATGTTATTTAAATTAATACAAAGTTAATATATTATATATGAAGCAGAACAATGCCAAAATATAGTATATTTGTATCAGTTGGCCCTCTTGAACAAAGTTTTAATCCTTTCAAATTCTTAATTCATATAAACGTGCTTCCCTGGTGGCTCAGACAGTAAAGAATCTGCCTGCAATCCTGAAGACCTGGGTTTGATCCCTGAGTTGGGAAGGTCCCCTGGATAATTAATATATACAGAGAAACTCAAGAGTGTGTTGCTTTTAGAGACCATGCTTTGTGTACAACTTGTTAGTTTAAAATGTCTGTGTTGTGTGCAGTGATGTAGCTTAAGTCCTGTCTAACTCTTTGTGACACTATGCATCTTAGCCCTCCAGGCTTCTCTGTCCATGAGACTCAACTGGCAAGAATACTGGAAAGGGTTGCCAGTGCCCTCCTCCAGGAGATCGTCTCGACCTAGGCATGGAATGTGAGTGTCTTATATCTCCTGCATTGGCAGGCAGGTTCTTTACCACCAGTACCACCTAGGAAGCCATACCCAATTCTTTCTAACATTTTTTTTCTTTCCCAGCTCTTAGAAGTGGTATCCAATTTATCAAGTGACTCTAGTTCAAAGTTTATAGGTAATTAGACCAGAATGAATATCTTATCCATAGGGGTTCAATCAATAGTCAATCCATTTTCCTCTCAATTATCTGAAAAAAGAGGCACAAAAACTGTGTTCAGAAAGCAAAGGGCTCTGGCTTGAACAAGTTTTGAACAAAACTAAAACTTTGACCAGAATCAGAATTACAGAAAATTAAAAACCTGAAAAGTGTTAGTTGTTCAGGGATATCCAACTCTGAGATCCCATGGATTGTAGTCCACTAGGCTCTTCTGTCCATGGAATTCTCCAGGCAAGAATACTAGGGTGGGTAGCCATTCCCTTTTCCAGGGGATCTTCCCAACCCAGGGATCAAAGCCAGGACCCCCACACTGCAGGCAGATTCTTTACCATCTGAGCCACCAGGCATAGCAAACTAAAGTCACCTCTGAAATTATGAATAAACAAAATGGTAGGGCAGGAAAAATTCAACTGTAGACAAACAAAGTAAAACAGATGCTAAGAAACAAGAGACTTGCTGGATCAGAAAGATGTAAGGCTCTTGTAATTGCTTTAAGATGTGTTAGTTTCCATGTGTCCACATTCCACTTCTTTCAAATCCTTTTTAAAAACTTCCCCTGCCTCTTTTTGTTGGAGCATGTTCAATGGATGTTTATCCTTTACAATCAAAATGATTTGATTAGAACAAGTTTATTTTTTGTTTTGCTTTTATTGGATACTTTTTTTTTTTTTTTTTTTCTTTTTTTTTTTTTAATTTTATTTTATTTTTAAACTTTACATAACTGTATTAGATTTGCCAAATATCAAAATGAATCCGCCACAGGTATACATGTGTTCCCCATCCTGAACCCTCCTCCCTCCTCCCTCCCCATTCCATCCCTCTGGGTCGTCCCAGTGCACCAGCCCCAAGCATCCAGTATCGTGCATCGAACCTGGACTGGCAACTCATTTCATACATGATGTTACACATGTTTCAATGCCATTCTCCCAAATCTTCCCACCCTCTCCCTCTCCCACAGAGTCCATAAGACTGTTCTATACATCAGTGTCTCTTTTGCTGTCTCGTACACAGGGTTATTGTTACCATCTTTCTAAATTCCATATATATGCGTTAGTATACTGTATTGGTGTTTTTCTTTCTGGCTTACTTCACTCTGTATAATAGGCTCCAGTTTCATCCACCTCATTAGAACTGATTCAAATGTATTCTTTTTAATGGCTGAATAATACTCCATTGTGCATCTTGGCAAAATCCTTAGGATATCAGTCCCAAGTTGCATTTATAAAATTATATCCCATAATTTTGTGTTAGAAATGACAAATATGTTACTATAAAACAGGTGATAGAGTTTCTCTTGGAAAAGAGAAAATTCACTGGTGGTGTTTAAATGTGAAAGAAGAGGCATCCAGGGCATACTTGACTGGGTAAAAGCATGACACAGCAGCTAGAGGGAGAGGGAAGTGGGGCTAAGGAATAATGGGACATATCATGAGGGTTTTGGCTTCCCAGGTCATGCAGTGGTAAAGAATTGACCTCCCAATGCAGGAGGCACAGGAGACACAGGTTCAATTCCTGGGTCTGGAAGATCCCCTGGGGGAGGAAATATGAACCCACTCTAGTATTCTTGCCTCAAAAATTCCAGGGACAGATGTGCTGGCAGGCTACAGTCCAGGAGGTCACAAAGAGCTGGACACCACCGAGCTACTGAGCACACAGATTATAAGGGCTTCATGCAAGCAACGTGGAATGTGTATATGTGTTTTACAGGTATAAAACTTCTCTTTCTAGAACGGTGGTTAGGGCATGTTTTTCTTTCTTATCCTTCTCAGTGTCTTGAACAGCACCAAGCCCATTGAAGTGCCAAATAAACAACTGGATCCAAGGTCTGCTTTATTTTATGACCTCGGGCAAATCATTTAACCTGGATTAGCTTGTAAAGGTCTCTGATAGCTCTGGTAAATCACATCTCCATTGTGACTGAAATGCATATAAGAAAGAAAGAATGAGTGAATGCTTTCCCAGAACCTGTTAGTTACCTGCATTCATTAGATTAATAAACAATAAAATCAAAATCTAGTGACTTGCTCCCTCCACGCACTCCTCAAAAAATTTTGTTGTTGTTGTTCATATTGCATCTTGTGTGTGCATTCTCAATCAAGTCTGACTCTTAGTGACTCCATGGACTGAAGCCCACCAGGCTTCTCTGTCCATGGAGTTTTTGAGGCAAAAATACTGAAGTGAGTTGCCATTTCCTCCTCCAGTGGATCTTCCTGACCCAGAGATTGAACCCACGTCTTTTGCATCTCCTACACTGGCAAGTGGATTCTTTACTATTGCACCACCTGGGAAGCACCATATAACATGTTAGCTGCAAATAACTTCTGGTCCACCACATGTGTTTTCTTTATCATGGAAGCCAAGCTGAAAGAAGAACTCCTTACTAGAACACTGCTGAACTTGTACCAGAGGAAAAGAACACTTGCAGTACCATATGATGATGATTTAAGTTCCTGCTTATCAATTACTCTCCCTCACAAGACATGCCAACGTCATCACATGGCCAAAGCTGCCTCAAAAATGTGAAAGCACAATTCTCTCACAAGACCACTACTGTAGATCACATAGTAATTGGGGAAAACAGGATAATTGTTGAAGAGGTATTGTTTCTTGGGAGTAGCTATTCTGTCCTTGTGATGGCTGCTGGATTTGACTTCTTCAAGGACATTCTTTTCATTTTCTTCCTTGGCTATGTCTGAAGAATATATTAAAGAATATGCCTTTCTTGGGGACTCAGAAGATTTTTCAGTCTGTTTTCTACCCACAGAAGTTTGGATCCCCAAATGGAAATACCACATAAAATATAGGACTTTTGTTAGATTTTAATTTTGATAAACCACAAATATTTTAGTATAAGTATGTCCCCAATACGTTAGGGGACATAGTTTTGCTAAAAAATAAGTTTGTTTTTCATCTGAAATTAAAATTTAAGTAGTCATCCTGTATTTTTGTTTACTAACTCTGGCAACCCTTCTCCAGGACAGCTTCCCAACCCAGGGATTGAACCCAGGTCTCCCACATTGTAGGCAGATGCTTTACCATCTGAGCCACCAGGGAAGTCTCTGGCAACCCGGGTGTGTGAAAATTGCTCAGTTGTGTCTGACTCTTTGTAACCCCATGGGCAACCCTAGTAACATCTATTTTGACTAGGGTTCTGGTATAAATCCCTCAAAAAGCATAAAATGACTTTTATCTCTTTTATAACAGTGTCCATGGATACATTCTTCCCTCCCTCTCCCCTTGTAAGATGCCATTCTCTCTAGATTTGACTGTCAATATTTTACACTTGGCAGGATTCCATGGGAAAGTCTCACTCTGAATCTATTTTCACTAGACATTTTCCCTGGCTGGGGAAGTTTACTGGGCGCTACATTAACCACTGTTAATTTTAACAGCAAATTTTGTCTCCCTCCAAATTGAGTTTTGTCATGAAACTGAGTTTTAATTGCCCTCTGTCTCTAAAATTTCCTAATTGGCTCAGTCTGTAAAGAACTCACCTGCAATGAGGAAGACCTGGGTTTGATCCCTGAGTTGGGAAGATCCCCTGGAGGAGGACATGATAATCCACTCCAATATTCTTTCCTGGAGAATCCTCATGGACAGATGAGCCTGGTGGGCTACAGTCCATGGGGTCTCAAAGAGTCAGACATGACTGAGTGACTAAGAACACACAGTCTCTAAAATTTCCCAATTTTATATTTTAGTGAGAGAAACGAAAAAAAAAAAATATTTTCCATCCCTATTAGTAAATTGTCCAATTCTTTTTTGACTTCATTTTTCTTAGAGTATGTATCAAATGTAGCAATAGCACACAAGTAGCTTTCTGTTTTCCAATTTATTCACCTATAAATCTCATTCAGTACATTACCTATCTTCTAAATTATCTGAAGCAACGCTTATATAGTTTTCCACTTGTGTACATGCATATCGTGTTGCCCTCTATCCATTTAGCAATAAATACCTTCTCTACCAACTACCCAGTCCATATGCAGTGGCATATATATTGGTGTTTCTGTCTCAGCAGAACACTATTTATATGTTCACATTTCTTAATTTGCCATCTTTGCTAAATGAAGTCGTTCAGTCATGTCTGACTCTTTACGACCCTATGGACTGTAGCCATCCAACTCCTCCATCCATGGGATTCTCCAGGCAAGAATACTGAAGTGGGTTGCCATTTCCTTCTCCAGGGGATCTTCCCAAGCCAGGGATCAAATGCTCTCCCACATTGCAAGCAGACTGTTTACTGGTGAGCCACCAGCGAATAGATTCTGATATGATAAAACCTTAGTGGCTTACTACAACTAAGATTTGTCTCTCATTCTTATTATCTGATGAACATAGATTAAGTCACTTATGATTGAATTCTAGGAAACATTCATTCTAGGATATAAGGTGAAAGAGGAGCCTCTATTCAGGGCATGACTGTTTTCATGCAAGAGAAGAACTTGTCAGGCGAGTCCTCTCATGGGTATATCTCAGTACCGTCCTTAACTATTATACTTGCACTCATAGTTCATTGGTAAAAGTAAGTCATATAACAAAGCTTACCACCAGTATTCCAAGAAGTATAATCTTATCACAGAGAGGGTACATAATTAAATGAGAAATCTAATACTATGTACTGTGGTACCAAATGATTTTAAAATAAGCTTTTTTACTTTTAGTAGGTGACTGCGACCAGCGCGCTAAGCACTGCCGAGAGGAGCCACCCCACGTCCGAGGTCAGGGGCAGAAGCCGTGAGGACCCCATGCCTGAAGGGAAGCGGCCAAGAGGAGTTACCCCACGTCGGAGGTCAGGGGCGGCCGGGAGGAGCTACCCCACGACCAAGGAGCCGTGGCTGTGCAGGCACAGGAGGGCCTAGAGGAGCTATCCCATGTTGAAGGTCAGGAAGGGCAGGGGTGAGGAGATACCCTCATCCAAGGTAAGGAGCAATGGCTGCACTATGCTGGAGCAGCCGTAAAGATATACCCCATGTCCAAGGTAAAAGAAACCCAAGTAAGACGGTAGGTGTTGCAAGAGGGCATCAGAGGGCAGACACACTGAAACAATACTCACAGAAAACTAGTCAATCTAATCACACTAGGACCACAGCCTTGTCTAACTCAATGAAACTAAGCCATGCCCGTGGGGCAACTCAAGATGGGAGGGTCATGGTGGAGAGATCTGACAGAATGTGGTCCACTGGAGAAGGGAATGGCAAACCACTTCAGTATTCTTGCCTTGAGAATCCCATGAACAGTATGAAAAGGCAAAATGATAGGATACTGAAAGAGGAACTCCCCAGGTCAGTAGGTGCCCAATATGCTACTGGAGATCAGTGGAGAAATAACTCCAGAAAGAATGAAGGGATGGAGCCAAAGCAAAAACAATACTCAGCTGTGGATGTGACTGGTGATAGAAGCAAGGGCCGATGCTGTAAAGAGCAATATTGCATAGGAACCTGGAATGTCAGGTCCGTGAATCAAGGCAAATTGGAAGTGGTCAAACAAGAGATGGCAAGAGTGAATGTCGACATTCTAGGAATCAGCGAACTGAAATGGACTGGAATGGGTGAATTTAACTCAGATGACCATTATATCTACTACTGAGGGCAGGAATTCCTCAGAAGAAATGGAGTAGCCATACTGGTGAACAAAAGAGTCTGAAATGCAGTACTTGGATGCAATCTCAAAAACGACAGAATGATCTCTGTTCGTTTCCAAGGCAAACCACTCAATATCACAGTAATCCAAGCCTATGCCCCAACCAGTAGTGCTGAAGAAGCTGTAGTTGAATGGTTCTATGAAGACCTCCAAGACCTTTTAGAACTAACACCCAAAAAAAGATGTCCTTTTCATTATAGGGGACTGGAATGCAAAAGTAGGAAGTCAAGAAACACCTGGAGTAACAGGCAAATTTGGCCTTGGAATACGGAATGAAGCAGGGCAAAGACTAATAGAGTTTTGCCAATAAAATGCACTGGTCATAACAAACACCCTCTTCCAACAACACAAGAGAAGACTCTACACATGGACAGCACCAGATGGTCAACACCGAAATCAGATTGATTATATTCTTTGCAGCCAAAGATGGAGAAGCTCTATACAGTCAGCAAAAACAAGAACAGGAGCTGACTGTGGCTCAGACCATGAACTCCTTATTGCCAAATTCAGACTGAAATTGAAGAAAGTAGGGAAAACCACTAGACCATTCAGGTATGACCTAAATTAAATCCCTTAAGATTATACAGTGGAAGTGAGAAATAGATTTAAGGGCCTAGATCTGATAGATAGAGTGCCTGCTGAACTATGGAATGAAGTTCGTGACATTGTACAGGAGACAGGGATCAAGATCATTCCCATAGAAAAGAAATGCAAAAAAGCAAAATGGCTGTCTGGGGAGGCCTTACAAATAGCTGTGAAAAGAAGAGAGGTGAAAGCAAAGGAGAAAAGGAAAGATATAAGCATCTGAATGCAGAGTTCCAAAGAATAGGAAGAAGAGATAAGAAAGCCTTCTTCAGCGATCAATGCAAAGAAATAGAGGAAAACAACAGAATGGGAAAGACTAGAGATCTCTTCAAGAAGATACCAAAGGAACATTTCATGCAAAGATGGGCTCGATAAAGGACAGAAATGGTAGGGACCTAACAGAAGCAGAAGATATTAAGAGATGGCAAGAATACACAGAACTGTACAAAAAAGATCTTCACGACCCAGAGAATCACGATGGTGTGATCACTGACCTCGAGCCAGACATCCTGGAATGTGAAGTCAAGTGAGCCTTAGAAAGCATCACTACGAACAAAGCTAGTGGAGGTGATGGAATTCCAGTTGAGCTATTTCAAATCCTGAAAGATGATGCTGTGAAAGTGCTGCACTCAATATGCCAGCAAATTTGGAAAACTCAGCAGTGGCCACAGGACTGGAAAAGGTCAGTTTTCATTCCAATCCCAAAGAAAGGCAATGCCAAAGAATGCTCAAACTACTGCACAATTGCACTCATCTCACATGCTAGTAAAGTAATGCTCAAAATTCTCCAAGCCAGGCTTCAACAATATGTGAACCGTGAACTTCCTGATGTTCAAGCTGGTTTTAGAAAAGGCAGAGGAACCAGAGATCAAATTGCAAACATCCACTGGATCATGGAAAAAGCAAGAGAGTTCCAGAAAAACATCTATTTCTGCTTTATTGACTATGCCAAAGCCTTTGACTGTGTGGATCACAATCAACTGTGGAAAATTCTGAAAGAGATGGGAATACCAGACCACCTGACCTGCCTCTTGAGAAATTTGTATGCAGGTCAGGAAGCAACAGTTCGAACTGGACATGGAACAACAGACTGGTTCCAAATAGGAAAAGGAGTATGTCAAGGCTGTATATTGTCACCCTGCTTATTTAACTTATATGCAGAGTACATAATGAGAAACGCTGGACTGCAAGAAACACAAGCTGGAATCAAGATTGCCGGGAGAAATATCAATCACCTCAGATATGCAGATGACACCACCCTTATGGCAGAAAGTGATCAGATCAGATCAGTCGCTCAGTCGTGTCCGACTCTTTGCGACCCCATGAATCACAGCACACCAGGCCTCCCTGTCCATCACCAGCTCCCGGAGTTCACTCAGCCTCACACCCATCGAGTCAGTGATGCCATCCACCCATCCCATCCTCTATCGTCCCCTTCTCCTCCTGCCCCCAGTCCCTCCCAGCATCAGAGTCTTTTCCAGTGAGTCAACTCTTCGCATCAGGTGGCCGAAGTCCTGGAGTTTCAGCTTTAGCATCGTTCCTTCCAAAGAAATCCCAGGGCTGATCTCCTTCAGAATGGACTGGTTGGATATCTTTGCAGTCCAAGGGACTCTCAAGAGTCTTCTCCAACACCACAGTTCAAAAGCATCAATTCTTCTGTGCTCAGCCTTCTTCACAGTCCAACTCTCACATCCATACATGACCACAGGAAAAACCATAGCCTTGACTACATGGACCTTTGTTGGCAAAGTAATGTCTCTGCTTTTGAATATGCTATCTAGGTTGGTCATAACTTTCCTTCCAAGGAGTAAGCGTCTTTGAATTTCATGGCTGCAATCACCATATGCAGTGATTTTGGAGCCCAGAAAAATAAAGTCTGACACTGCTTCCACTGTTTCCCCATCTATGGCAGAAAGTGAAGAGGAACTAAAAAGCCTCTTGATGAAGGTGAAAGTGGAGAGTGAAAAAGTTGGCTTAAAGCTCAAAATTCAGAAAACGAAGATCATGGCATCCGGTCCCATCATTATATGGGAAATAGATGGGGAAACAGTGGAAACAGTGTCAGACTTTATTTTTCTGGGCTCCAAAATCACTGCATATGGTGATTGCAGCCATGAAATTCAAAGACGCTTACTCCTTGGAAGGAAAGTTATGGCCAACCTAGATAGCATATTCAAAAGCAGAGACATTACTTTGCCAACAAAGGTCCACCTAGTCAAGGCTATGGTTTTTTGAGTAGTCATGTATGGATGTGAGAGTTGGACTGTGAAGAAAGCTGAGCGCTGAAGAATTGATGCTTTTGAACTGTGTGCTGGAGAAGACTCTTGAGAGTCCCTTGGACTGCAAGGAGATCCAACCAGTCCATTCTGAAGGAGATCAGCCCTGGGATTTCTTTGGAAGGAATGATGCTAAAGCTGAAACTCTAGGACTTTGGCCATCTCATGTGAAGAGTTGACTCATTGGAAAAGACTCTGATGCTGGGAGGGATTGGGGGCAGGAGGAGAAGGGGACGACAGAGGATGAGATGGCTGGATGGCATCACTGTCTTGATGGACATGAGTCTGAGTGAACTCCGGAAGTTGGTGATGGACAGGGAGGCCTGGCATGCTGCGATTCATGGGGTCGCAAAGAGTTGGACACGACTGAGTGACTGAACTGAACTGATCCCTTAAATGTATAGTAGAATTCAACTGTGAAAATTTCTGAGCCTGGTGCTTTCTCTTTTAGAAGGTTATTACTTATTGAAAGAATATTTTAAATAGACATAGGATTATTGTATTATCTGATTTGCCTTGTATGAGTTTGATAGTTGTATCCTTCAAAGGATTTGTCTGTTTTGTCTAAGTAAGCAAATCTGTGGACATAGAGTTGTTAATAGGATTCCTTTATTATACTCCTAATGTCCATGTGATTAGCAGTGAAGCCTTTTTTTTTTTTTTTCATTTCTTATGTAGGTAATTTTTATTTCTCTCCCTTTTGTTTTTGTTGGTTAGCCATCCTTCAGGTTTATCAGTTTTGTTGATATTTGCAAATAATCAGTTTTTAATGTCATTGATTTTCTCTATTATTTTTCTGTTCCTTATTTCATATATTTCCAGCCTAATTGTTATTGTTTCTTATCCTCTGCTTAATTTAGGCTTAAAAGTTACTTATTTTTCTTTTGTACCAAGATAGAAGTTTCAGTTATTGAGCTTAGATTTTGAACTGTTTCTAATATATGCATTTAAAATGCTAGTTTCCCTTCAGGACCGTTTCTCTGTATCCCACAAATTTTAATAAGTTGCATTTTAATTTTCACTTATTTAAAAGTATTTAAAAAATTTTTTTTCTTAAGGTTTCTTTGGCCCATACATTATGGAGAAGTGTGTGTTTAACTTACAAATATTTGGGAAATTTCCAACTAATTTCTTGTTTGATATTATTCTGTGAAAATATACTATGAATGATGCATATTCTTTTCAACTATGTTATGTTTTACAGCCCAAAGTGTACTTTATGTTGGCAAGTGCTCCATGCAGACTTCAGGGGAGCATGTATTTTGGTGTTGTTGGATAGAGTATTCTGTAAACATCAATTGGATCAAGTTTAATGATACTGCCATCTATATGGTCATCTATATCTTTGTTGATTTTCTGTCTGCACATTTACTGATTTTCTGCCTACTTATCAATTGCTGACAAAGAGGCATTCAGTTCAGTTCAGTTCAGTCACTCAGTCATGTCCGACACTTTGTGACACCATGGACTGCAGCATGCCAGGCCTCCCTGTCCATCACCAGCTCCCAGAGTTTATTCAAACTCATGTCCATTGAGTCCATGATGGCATCCATCTCATCCTCTGTTGTCCCCTTCTCCCACCTTCAATCTTTCCCAGCATCAGGGTCTTTTCAAATGAGCCGGTTCTTCGCATCAGGTGGCCAAAGTATTGGAGTTTCAGCTTCAGCATCAGTCTTTCCAATGAACATTCAGGACTGATCTCCTTTAGGATGGACTAGTTGGATCTCCTTGCAGTCCAATGGACTCTCAAGAATCTTCTCCAACACCACAGCTCACAAGCACCAATTCTTCGGTGCTCAGCTTTCTTTATAGTTCAACTCTCACATCCATACATGACTACTGGAAAAACCATCAGCTTGACTAGATGGGCCTTTGTTGGCAAAGTTATGTCTTTGCTTTTGAATATGCTATCTAGGTTGGTCATAGCTTTCCTTCCAAGGAGTAAGCATCTTTGAATTTCATGGCTGCAGTCACCATCTGCAGTGATTTTGGAGCCCAAGAAAATAAAGTCTCTCACTGTTCCCAGTGTTTCCCCATCTATTTACCATGAAATGATGGGATTGGATACTATGATCTTAGTTTTCTGAATGTTGAGCTTAAAGCCAACATTTTCACTCTCCTCTTTCACTTTTATCAGGAGGCTCTTTAATTCTTCTTCACTTTCTGCCATAAGGGTGGCGTCATCTGCATATCTGAGGTTATTGATATTTCTCCCAGCAATCTTGATTCCACTTGTGCTTCATCCAGCCCAGCGTTTAGCATCTTTAATTACAGTAGTGAATCTCTATATTTTCTTGAATTTCTAATCAGTTTTTGCCACATAACAGTTTTTGCCATGTAACACGTATTTTGATGCTCTTTTGTTAGGTGTATATACATTTAGGATTGTTATATCTTCTTTGAGAACCAACTATTTTTCATTATACACTTGTAAAATAACCGTTGTTCTGAAGTTTGCATTTTCTGAATTTTAAATATAACTACCTCAATTTTTCTTTTTCTTTTTTTTTTTTTTGTTCTTTCTGACTAGTATTAGTATCATATAGACTTGGAACTCTGAAGCCAAGGTAAGGTGAAGGATGGGGGGAAAAGTTTGTATTACTAGAGAAATACACAAAAAATTAAGCTATTAATTAAACTATGTTTTATTATACTTATTTATCATTCTAATGTGGTTAAGGCTTTCATTGACTATTAATGTAGTTTCAGAAAGTAACTATATCATGTTCACATATCTCCTTCAGTGTCTATTAAATAACTTGCATTATAGTAAGTACTGTACCTAATATTATACTCCGTTAATAACAATGAAAATTTACATATCTGTCTAATTGATATATAAGTTATTTCACATAATCTAGCAACTGTTATGATTGTTATGTTATACACAACTTTTGCATTTCAATACATGCTTGTTGAACAATTGAATAACCTAACTATTTGGACTTAGTAAATCCTTTTGCCTATATGTAACAGAATGTTTGTTTTGGAGAATAGCAGGAATTATAACATATGAGGTAAATGCATGAACAAAAACTTGAAAGGATTTTTTATATAAATTTATACTTCATTCTGTGGGAAGGATGAAGGCCAATAGTGTTTTCTTTACAAAACCAGGCTCTTAAGGTATTAAAATAATGACATCATGTAAAGTACCAAAGAGTGATACAGTTGGATAGTACTAAAGAAATTCATTGTATTAAAGACATTAGAATTAACATTGCAATTTGTGTATACTATTAAAAATACAAATTAATATTGGTTACTTTACACGCATAATGAGGCTTACCTTAGGATCAGAGAAAAGTCTACTGATTTTTTTTCTGGCCAATGAAAATTAAATAAAATTACTTATAAAAGTATGCTAATTCTTACCATTTACCTTTCATGAAATTAAAGAAATAATTATAGTGACTGAGAAAAAAAATCTGCAAAATAAAGCTAATATTTGGATAAATATTACCTATTACTCTTCAAAATTAAGACTTTTCTGTCATTACTTCTATGATATCTAGGTAAAATCTTAGTGTTCTACCTCATCTACTAAATCTTCCTCAACATGAATGTGCCACAGTCATCAAATGAATTTGAAAAGGAACTCCAGCTCAGTTCAGTTCAGTCGCTCAGTCATGTCCAACTCTTTGCGACCCCATGAACTGCAGCATGTCAGGCCTCCCTGTCCATCACCAACTCCCGGAGTTCACTCAGACTCACGTCCACTGAGTCGGTGATGCCATCCAGCCATCTCATCCTCTGTCGTCCCCTTTTCCTCCCGCCCCCATTCCCTCCCAGCATCAGAGTCTTTTCCAATGAGTCAACTCTTTGCATGAGGTGGCCAAAGTACTGATGTTTAAGCTTTAGCATCATTCCTTCCAAAGAACACCTAGGACTGATCTCCTTCAGAATGGACTGGTTGGATTTCCTTGCAGTCCAAGGGACTCTCAAGAGTCTTCTCCAACACCACAGTTCAAAAGCATCAATTCTTCTGCGCTCAGCTTTCTTCACAGTCCAAGTCTCACATCCATACGTGACTACTGGAAAAGCCATAGCCTTGACTAGACAGGCCTTTGTTGGCAAAGTAATGTCTCTGCTTTTGAATATGCTATCTAGGTTGGTCATAACTTTCCTTCCAAGGAGTAAGCGTCTTTTAATTTCATGGCTGCAATCACCATCTGCAGTGATTTTGGAGCCCCAAAAAGTAAAGTCTGACACTGTTTCCACTGTTTCCCCATCTATGAACCAGGAGTTCTGAAATATTAAGATCCCTTGCTTTTTGGAGACCATATCCAGGCTGGGTTTGTTTATGGCATATTGATTCATATGTTTAATTTCCTCAAATTTTACATTTTGGATTCTAACTTACAGAATGACCTTTCTCTGAAGAAGTAATGACAGATAGATATAACTCTAGAGTAAGGTGCAGAAAACCTCGTCTAACACTTACTATGTTTGGGTTTTTGGGTAAGACAGCTTTGTCTCACTTTTATCTAACGTGAGGAGGTTAAATTTAGCTCTAAAATCACAAAATAATAATTTCTATTTTGCCACTCAATTCTTTTTATAATAGATTACTAGGAAAGTATGATTACCTAAGAATTTTGGTCTGTGTATTTCACACACAAAAATAAATTGAGTAAAAAAATAAAGAAATAAATTGAGTAATCATATCTTAGGAGAGTATTAAATAGTTTCTAAAATATGGTATGTGAAATATTCCAGTATTGGAATTATACTGAAGTAGTCCAGTATTCTGCAATTTCCAATATTCCAGAAACTAATTATACAAGTTTCTAAATGCCTTGTGGCCTTAGATATCCCATTGTCAAAGCAATGATTAAATTATGAATATCCTTGAACATTAGCAACACAACTAGAATAAAATCTTGAGCAGTGTGTCTTATATTCAGTTTTAAAATATGCCAAATTTGTGTTTATAAACAATTTTCATTAAGTCTGACAGGCACTGTTGATCCAAGCTAAGTCTCTAATTCTGGGCACCCAAGGCCTCTGTCCTCTCTTTCTTCATCCCTTATTGTTTTCATGATGACATGAATTAAAATTCTTATTTATTATGCATTTGGTGTACTACCGTTCTTCCTGCTCATCTGTGCTTATAAGATTTTACTGTGCTTGCATAAGTGTTCATGAGCCCTCAATTTTGAACAGCTGTGAAGAGGGCTGGTTAACTATTTGTAAACACCACCCAACGATCCTTGACAGTAATGGCAATCTTGCAGAATACTGAAGTGCTATTTTATTGGAAATGATAATGAGACTGTCTTGTCCAGGGGTCCGATTATTACACCAATACTGAACATTATCATTTAGCTGTGTAGTGTAAAATAATTAATTAGTCACATTTTTTTTAGGAGGCTGTATCCACAGTGGGAAATAATGCTGTGTACAGCTACAGCCTTTATTAAAATAATTCAAATTTATACGATTTTTGAGTTTTATAAATATCTGCCTTGGTTAGCTTTGAGGATGAACATTAATACCAAATTTTGTACTGTGAATCACTCCTTCTTTATAAGAGTGAAATTATATTTAATTATATGAATATGATATGATTCATATAGCATATATATCACATTACATATAATATATACATTATTATGTATAAATGCCTTATTATGTATAAACACATTATTATGTATAAATACATTACTATGAAGACACGAACATTCTGCCTAAATGGTCACCGAGCTTAGAAATAGCAATTGATTTATTTTTATCAATTACAGGTTTGCTATAAATGACCACTCTTAATAAAAGGGGTTGATTAATAGAGACAATTACTAGTGATAAAGGACCTGGAACCTACTAGGATGTCAGTAAATTGTTGTTGAATAAATGCATAAAAAGTCATGAAGACTTCCACTTTTTATCTGAGAGCATATAGCTTAAATTGCAAAGATGCAAATAAAATCCTAGTTTTCTCATTGCAATCGAAAGTCTGTAATATTCCCATCTTTATGCATCTAGATTTGTATACCAAAATCTTTCTTTGCTTCACTAAAATAATTTTATAGATTTCTATATATACTTTGCACACATTTTTCATGAAGTATGCATGATGCTAAAGTATTTATAAGTTGTTGCTCATACGAATGAGATGTGTTTTTAAATTTTATTCTCCGACTCTTTAAGATAGTAACAGTATGAATAAAAATAACACCATTTACACTGGATTCTAATTTATTAAAAAATTTTAGTGACTACTATATTCAAAGATCTATGCTGGACATTGGAATAAGTAAGAAGTACAGAGATCTGTCTTCGAGGAGCTTATAGTCTACATGGTCCAATAACCCTGTCTTGAGGAACAACATAATGAAAGAATTCTAGCTGAGACTATAAGGATATCATTGTGCCATGCCATTCTTGCACTTTTGCTAGCAGAAACACTGTGCACCTTTTTCCTCAACTATCTTTTCACAGATATATGAACTGTGAATATCCTTGGAAGACATAATTAGTGTTTCACTCCAGAACAAAGGACAGGTTTTCCTGTAGTGTTGGAATATACAGTGTCTTCTTTGGCAAAAAAAAAGGCAGATGATAATAGAAATCAGCGTCTCTAAATTCAGGGTTGCCCTTCTGTAAGGTAACCCACTGCATGTATAGGTGCTGCTCGACGCTCTTTGCATCACCCTGTTGGAATTGGGCTTAGAGAACCCAGCAAAACCATAACCGAAACTCTGCAACTGCTATTACCATGAGTAATAGCATTCTTTATCCCTAACTCAGGAATTTTGTTTTCAGTCAATACCCATGAAACTGTGGCAAACTAACTTGCTTAACTACTGCTGCTGCTGCTGCTGCTGCTAAGTCGCTTCAGTCGTGTCCAACTCTGTGTGACCCCATAGACGGCAGCCTACCAGGCTCCCCCATCCCTGGGATTCTCCAAGCAAGAACACTGGAGTGGGTTGCCATTTCTTTCTCCAATGCATGAAAGTGAAAAGTGAACATCAAGTTGCTCAGTCATGTCCGATACTCAGCGACCCCATGGACTGCAGCCTTCCAGGCTCCTCCATCCATGGGATTTTCCAGGCAAGAGTACTGGAGTGGGGTGCCATTGCCTTCTCCGTGCTCTACTACAAATAGAGTAAAATCTCAGATCCTTCACAATTTTTCACAGGGATCCAAAGTGAAAGTAGGACATAGCCAGGCCACATCAGGAGAGGATTGGCAACGTCAAAGACAGCATTGCAAAGAAAGGGCCTCACATTCCTAGGCCTGGCTCATTTAGTATTGTAGAAGCAAACCCAGGGTAGAGAATATGAATCGAAAAGGCCGAGAATTTATCATGTAAACATAGCCTATTTTATCACATTCACTATGACGCAAACACTTTTCTCTGTACATTATATAAATTCTTTACTTTTTAATAACATTCTATATAGTTATAATTGCTATTCCCAATCTATGGATGAAGGAACAAGGGCAGAAAAGGGGTAATTAAGTTGGCCAAATTCATACAGTTAGAGGTAGAATCAAGTCTGAATCCAAATAAGGTGACTCCAGAGCTCATGGCTCTTATCACTTGACTACATACCTATTTCAAGAGGGTCTTCGAATGAGCCATATGATGAAGGGCTTTGTAATACACAGTTTATGGTGGGCTTTATGCCAAGTAAAACTAAGTAACCACCAAAAAACAGGAAAATAACCTGATTAGTAGTAGAGTATATGCTTTTGGAAAGGACAAAATTAGAGGAAGTTGAAGAGTCGTTGCAGTAGTCTAGGCTAAAGAAAATGATGGGAAAAGAATAAAAAGGTAAATCACAATCTCCTTCTCAAGTTTTTATTAAAACAAATTATGTTGTATCATTACAACATCTGGTGAACAGTATGCACTCAAAAAATATATTGCAAATGAATTAAGTATTTGATCACTATCATGAAACTTCTAATTTTATAATTAATTTTTATCTTTAAAAATCACAATATTGTCTCATAATTTTATCTTACTCTGCATCTTTCTACCATTTATTTTTGTTCCTAGTGTTATTATACTAGCCAGAAATTACAAAAGAGTATTCAATAGCAATAATCTTTTAATGGATATTTATTTATATAAATTTAAAGATTGTGCCCCTAGGAAATGGATTAGCAAACTTTTTCAGTAAAGGGCCTGATATTAGACTTCTTGGGCTTTGCAGGCTGTACTGCCTTTGTTGAAATATCTCCAATGTGCTACTGTATTGGTAAAATTATCATAGATAATATATCCCTGGTGGCTCAGAGGTTAAAGCGTCTGCCTGCAATGTGGGAGACCTGGGTTCGATCCCTGGGTCAGGAAGATCCCCTGGAGAAGGAAATGGCAACCCACTCCAGTATTCTTGCCTGGAGAATCCCATGGACGAAGGAGTCTGATGGGCTACAGTCCACGGGATTGCAAAGAGTCAGATACGACTGAGCGAGTGACTTAATACGCCAACAAAATTTTATGTGGCTGCTACACTAGAATATATCTATGAATTATATTGACTATTTTTGATATTATTTATCATGTACATATTACACCAAACACTGTGTTAAATGTCAGAATCCAGCAATGCACAAATCTTTGTCCTCATAGAGCTTTGAGTACAATAAGAAGATTAATTTAAAGAAATATGTGTGTGTGTGTGTGTCTGTGTAAATACTTGCATTTTTATATGCATCAATGAGGAAAAGTTTTATTTAAATGTTAGATATTAGGGACATCTGGTCATGTTAGAGCACATTTTGTTTTGGCTGTCATCAGAATGGAAATTTAATGATAAACAAGTCATTTTGACTCAGCCAATAATAACATTTTATATCAGTATATCTGGTGTTGTCTCTTCTCTCTTTACTCACACACAGATATGTTGGCTATGTTTGATATGCAGCACAAAAAGTTATCTGGGGAAGTGTGAGCAAAACTGGTTGATGAATCTAAGTCCTTCTGGAACCAAAGCTTCTGAAATCCAGACTCCTATCCCCAGCTATGAACATTATTGAAATGTGTCTAATGCAGTGAAATAACATTTATTGAGGCCATCTGGTAAGCAAAGTTAAAAATACCTACATACCCCCTAACCAGGCAGTTTGCCACAGGGCAGAGGAGAGCCTGGTCAGGGGATCAGGCATCAACACTAGTGCCCAAGTTACTGTATGATGTTGGCACCCATCCTGACCCAGTCATTTAAGAAACATGGGTGTGCATTTGGTAAAATATGTATGAATGTATGTGTGTGTATATAAGTGTTTATGTGTGAAAGTTGTAAAGTGTGTCAGAAA
The DNA here is from genome assembly GCF_029407905.1 of Bubalus kerabau. Taxonomy (NCBI): domain Eukaryota; kingdom Metazoa; phylum Chordata; class Mammalia; order Artiodactyla; family Bovidae; genus Bubalus; species Bubalus kerabau. The sequence continues at coordinate 61,412,908 of NC_073629.1, read as the reverse complement.
AATTACAAGACAGTCCAACTTCCTTTTACATTAGCTTTGTAGTTAGCTAATGCAAAACACCCTAAACGAGATATGATGAACTATTGTTTGAAAGCAATCCTATGCAGATATAGAGAATGGATTTGTGGACTCAGTGGGGGAAGGATAAAATGGGGTGAATGGAGAAAGTAGCATTGATATATATACAGTACTATGTGTAAAATATATAACTAGTTAGAATTTGCTATATAACACAGGGAGCCCAGCCTGGGGCTCTGTGATGACCTAGAGGGATGAGATGATGGGAGGGGAGGGAGGCTTAAGAGGGAGGTGATATATATATATATATATATATAACCATGTATGGCAGAAACCAATACAACATTTAAAGCAATTTTCCTCCAATTTAAAAATCAATTAAAATTTTCAAAAAAGAAATCCTACTGGTTCTTGACAATCACACATCCTACTGCAACCTGGATCTTGCATCAGACAATCGCACTGCCTCAACTGGGTAGTTCTTGTCATACCTTGGTTAACTTGGGGCATAAAAAAAAAAAAAAACTGGACCTTGCATTGGAAATCTAGATTTCTTCTTTTTTAGCAGTCATAACATACAGCCATTAGAGAAGCAATAGAATAGAATAACAAGACTCTAAATTCTGAACATACTTTTGACATTGTTTCTATAAAATAGCAGTTAAAAAAAAAAATCTCCTTTGGTAGAGTTAGGATCCTAAGGCTGTGATTTGACTCAAGATCAAACTGTAGAGACAGGAATGAAGTAAAAAAAAAAAAAAAGTAATCAATTAAATTTTATTTTAATTAATTTTAATATAATTAAATAATTTTCTTTAGTGAGGCATTCAATCAATACTTAACCTGATTAACATCTTATTTAATCTAAATTTAATAATTTAACCTAGCCTTTTAGAGACATACTGTGGAAGAGAAACTCAATATTGTTCTCTGGTTCATTTATGCAACTTTTTTGTTATTAGGATAAGGTAATACTGAAATACTCATCATTGTAATAACGTTTCTTTCCTCCTTTAGTTTTATTTAAACTCAAAACATTGAATTTTCCTTGGATTTCTAGCATAATACATATATATATAGTGGTAAACTCTATCTGGAATAAAATAAAATTTACTTAGCATTAACTGCAATCACCACACTAGGCATTTTATTGATTATTTCAATGGTCCTGACTAAATATTTAGTCATTCTTTCCTCAATAGTTTTTAAAGTGAGGCTCAGAGAAGTTAAATTGCCTAAGATTTGACAACTAGTAAATGGAAAAAACTAAGCTTCAGCAGTAAATTCATGTGATTTTATTGGACCAAATTGCTTATCCTTTGCCAGATTATTATTTCATAAATTGTTAAGTTGTATTTTCTTATGTGCTTAATATTTCAGACATAATTTATTTTATTGCACTTCAGATATGTTGCATTTTTATGAGTTACATGTTTGTGGCAGCCCTGCGTCTATCATCTATCGGCACTATTTTCCCAACAGCGTTTGCTCATTTCCTGTCTCTGTGTCACATTTTGGTTATTTTCTCCATACTTCAAACTTTTTCACTGTTACTGCATTTTTATGGTTATCTTTGTTTAGTAATCTTTACCTTACTGCTGCATTTGTTTAGGGATGTCACAAACCATACCTATTAATAGATAAGATGGCAAATAATTGATAAATGTTGTGTGTGTTCTGAAGGCTTCCCAAACTGGCTGTTCCCCATCCATTTCTCTTTCCCTGTCTCTTTCTCTCCCTCTCTGTTCCTCTGTAGTCCCTGAGACAGAAAAACATTGAAATTAGGCCAATTAATAACCCCACAGTGTTGTCTATGTATTCAAATGAAAGAGTCACTCATCTCTCATTTTAAATCAAAACCTAGAAATGATTGAGTTTAGTGAGGCAGGAATGGCAAAAGCCCAGATAATCCTAAAGCTAAGTTTCTTTATGCCAAAGAATTCATCAAGTTGTGAATGCAAAGTTCTCGAAGGAAATTTAAAGTGCTACTCCGGTGAAGACACACATGATAAGAAAGTGAAAGTCTTGCTGCGGACATGATGAAAGCTTTAATAATCTGTATAGAAGATCAACCCACCCCCAACATTCCTTTAACCCAAAGCCTAATCTATAGCAAGATCCTAAATCTTTTCAATTCTATAAATGCTGAGAGAGGTGAAGAAGTTGCAGAAGAAAAGTTTAAAGCTTGCAAATGTTGGTTCATTTGGTTTAAGGAAAGCAGCCATTGTCATAACATAAAAGTACAAGATGGAGCAACAAGTGTAATGTAAAAGCTGTAGCAAATTATCCAGAAAACCTAACTAAGGTCATTAATTAAGGGGCTACACAAAGTAACATATTTTTAGTGTAGACAAAACAGCATTATATTGGAAGAAAATGTCATCTTAGATCTTCATACCTGGGCAGAAGTCAATATCTGGTTTCAAATCTTCAAAGGCTAGGATGACTCTCTTGTTAGGGGTTGAAGCAGCTAGTGACTTTAAGCTGAAGCCAATGCTTATATGCAGTTTTGAAAATTCCTAGGATCCTTAAGAAGTATGCTAATTCTACTCTGTCTGTGCTGTATAAATGGAACAACAAAGCATGGATGACAGCATATCTGTTTACAACATGCTTTAGTGTGTATTTCAATCCCAGTGTTGAGACTTACAGTTCAAGAAAAAAAGATTTCTTTTGAAATATTACTGTTTATTGGCACCTGATGATCCAAGAGCTCTGATGGAGATGTACAACGAATTAATGTTGTTTTCATGCCTATTAACGCAACACCCATTCTGCAGTCCAGATATCAGGGAGTAATTTGGGCTTTCAAACTTTATTATTTAATAAATACTTTTTATAAGACTAGAGTTATGACAGACAGTGAGTCCTCTGACATATTTGGGCAAAAGAAACTGAAAAGCTTCTAGAAAGGGTTCATCATTCCAGAAGCCATTAAAGCATTCATGATACATGGGAAGAGATCCAAGTATCAATATTAATAAGAGTTTGGAAAAAGTTGACTCCAACCCTCATGACTGACTTTGAAAAGTTCGAGACTTCAGGGAGAAAGTAATTTCTGATGTGGTAGAAATTACAATCAGTAGTAGAGTGTGACTATATGAATGAATTGCTATAATCTCATGACAAAACTTTGATGGATGAGGAGTCGTTGCCTATGGATGAGTAAAGAAAATGGTTTCTTGAAGTGGAAGCTACTCCTGGTGAAGATGTGTAAAGACTTGAAATTATAATGAAAAATTTGCAATATTATATAAACCATGTTGAACTAACATCAGTAATGTCTGAGGAGACTGACTCAAGTTTTGCAAGGATTTCTACTATGGATAACACGCTATCAAAGAGCACTGAGTGTTACAGAGGAATTGTTCATGAAAGAAAAGTCAATCAATATAGCAAACATCATTACTGCCTTATTTAAAAAATTGTCACAGACACTCTCAACTTGTGTAACCATCATCCTGATCAGTTAGCAACCATCAATACTGAGGCAAAAAGATTAAGGCTCACTAAAGATTCAGATGATAGTTAGTATTTTTTGTCAAGAAGGTATTTTGTAAATTAAGGTATGTGCACTTTTTAATATAAATAATACTGTTGCATACAGTAGACTAATTTATAGTATAAACATAACTTGCACATGCACTGGGAAATGAATAAAATTGTGCCACTCATTTATTGAGATATTTGCTTTATTTTGATGGTTTGGACTACACTCACAATATCTCCAAGATATGCCTGCTTTACCTTTACATTGATAGATATTACTTTCCTAGGCTTTTTGAAATGATTTTTATCAAATTTTAAAATTAAAAATATGGAAGAAACTTTAAAACAATAATGTTGTTCAACTCCATATAAATAAATATAATGACCTAAGTGAGTATGTAATTTTCTAGGAAAAAAATCATCAAAATTAAGAAAATATCAAAACTTAACCAACAATTAAAATTATTACTGAAGAATTTGGGAAAGTGGACAAACAGAAACTTCCCAAAAAATGCAGCTGAAGAAACATTTAAGCCTATACTTCAAAAATGATATCAACCAATATTGCTAATTCTGTTTAAATTTTCTATCTAAATTCTGTGTAAGTTACTTCAGAGAATTAATAAATGTAATGCTTCTGATTACATTTAATTGCATTGTCTAACTCAACAAAACCATGAGCCATGCTGTGTAGGGCCACCCAAGGTGGAGGGGTTGTGGTGGAGAGTTCTAACAAAACATGGTCCACTGAAGAAGGGAATGCCAAACCACTTCAGCATTCTTGCCTTGAGAACCCCATGAACATAATGAAAAGGCAAAAAGATACAACATTGAAAAAGGTAAAAAGATAAAACACTGAAAGATGAAAGATGAACCTGGGAGGTTGGTAGGTATGCCTTATGCTACTGGAGAAGAGCAGAGAAATAGCTCCTGAAGGAATGAAGAGGCTGAGCCAAAGTGGAAACAATGCCCAGTTGTGGGTGTGTCTAGTGGTGAAAGTAAAGTCTGATGCTGTCAAGAACAATAATGCATAGGAACCTGAAATGTTAGGTCCATGAATCTAGGTAAATTGGAAGTGGTCAAACAGGAGATGGCAAGAGTGAACATTGACATTTTAGGAATCAGTGAACTAATATGGACCAGAATGGGCAAATTTAATCAGATGACCATTATATCTACTACTGTGGACAAGAATCACTTAGAAGAAATGGAGTAGCCATCATAGTCAGTGAAAGAGGTTGAAATGCAGTACTTGGGTACAATCTCAAGAAAGACAGAATGATCTCTTTTCATTTCCAAGGCAAACCATTCAATAAAACAGTAATCTAAATCTCTGCCCCAACCACCCCATGCCCAAAGAGCTGAAGTTGAGTGGTTTTATGAGGACCTACAAGTCCTTCTAGAACTAACATCAAAAAAAGATGTCCTTTACATCATAGAGGACTGGAAAGCAAAAGTAGGAAGTCAAGAGATACCTGGAGTAACAGGCAAGTTTGACTTTGGAATACAAAATGACACAGAGCAAAAGCTAACAGAGATTTGCCAAGAAAACACAGTGGTGATAACAAATACCTTCTTTCAACAACACAAGATACAACTCTACACATGGACATCACCAGATGATCAGTACCAAAATCAGATAGATTACATTCTTTGCAGCCAAAGATGGCGATCACTAAGGTAGACTTTCTTATTTTTCCTTGCTGTTCTCTGGAACCCTGCATTCAGATGGGCATATCTTTCCTTTTCTCCTACATATTTTACTGCTCTTCTTTTCTCAGCTATTTATAAGGCCTCCTCAGACAACCATTTTGCCTTCTTGCATTGCTTTTTTGGGAGGGTGATCACACAATCAGCAAAAACAAGATCAGGAGCTGACTGTGGCTCAGATCATGAATTCCTTATTACTAAATTCAGACTTAAATCGAAGAAAGTAGGGAAAACCACTAGGCCATTCAGGTATGACCTAAATCAGATCGCTTACATTTATACAGTGGAAGTGATAAATGCATTCAAGGGATTAGATTTGATAGAGTGTCTGAATATCTACACATGGAGGTTCATAATATTACACAGGAATTCAGTTCAGTTCAGTCACTCAGTCATGTCTGACTCTTTCCAACCCCATGGACAGCAATTTGCCAGGCTTCCCTGTCCATCTCCAACTCCCTGAGCTTGCTCAAACTCATGTTCATCAACTCAGTGATAGCATCCAACCATCTCATTCTCTGTCATCCTCTTCTCCTCCTGTCTTCGATCTTTCCAGCATCATAGTCTTTTTCAATGAGTCAGTTCTTCATCAGGTAACCAAAGCATTGGAGCTTCAACTTCAGCATCAGTCTTTCCAATAAATATTCAAGACTGATTTCCTTTAGGATTGACTGGTTTGATCTCCTTGCAGTTCAAGGGACTCTCAAGAGTCTTCTCCAACTCCACAGTTCAAAAGCATCAATTCTTTGGTGCTCAGCTTTCTTTATGGTCCAATTCTCACATCCATACATGACTACTGGAACAACCATAGCTTTAACTAGATGGACCTTTGTTGGCAAAGTGATGTCTCTGCTTTTTAATATGCTGTCTAAGTTGGTCAGAACAGGTGATCAAAAACCCACCCAAAAAAGAAATGCAAGAATCCAAAATGGTTGTCTGAGGAGGCCTTATAAATAGCTGAGAAAAGAAGAGCAGTAAAATATGTAGGAGAAAAGGAAAGATATGCCTATATGAATGCAGGGTTCCAGAGAACAGCAAGGAGAAATAAGAAAGTCTACCTTAGTGATCAATGCAAAGAAATAGAGGAAAACAAGAGAATAGGAGAAACTAGATATCTCTTCAAGAAAATTAGAGACACCAAGGGAACATTTCATACAAAGATGAGTACAATAAAGGACAGAAAGTGTATGGACCTAAAAGGAGCAGAAGATACTAAGAAGAGGTGACAAGAATACATAGAAAAATTTTACAAAAAAAGATTTTCATGACCCAGATAACCATGATGGTGTGATCACTCACCTTAGAGCCAGACATCCTGGAGTGTGAAGTCAAGTGGGCCTTAGGAAGCATCACTGTGAACAAAGAAAGTGGAGGTGATAGAATCTCAGTTGAGCTATTTCAAATCCTAGAAGATTATGCTGTTAAAGTGCTGCACTCAATATGCCAGCAAATTTGAAAAACTCAGCAGTGCCCACAGGACTGGAAAAGGTAAGTTTCATTCCAATCCCAAAGAAAGGCAGTGCCAAAGAATGTTCAAACTACTACTCAACTGCATTCATTTCACACACTAGCAAAGAATGCTCAAAGTTCTCCAAGCTACACTTCAACTGTACATAAATCGAGACCTTCCAGATGTTCAATCTGGATTTAAAAAAGGCAGAGGAACCAGAGATCAAATTGCCAACATCCGTTGGATCATAGAAAAAGCAAAAGAGTTCCAGAAAGACATCTACTTCTGTTTCATTGATTACTCCAAAACTTTTGACTGTGTGGATCACAACAAACTGTGGAAAATTCTAAAAGAGATGGGAATACCAGTCAATCTCACCTGCCTCCTGAGAAACCTGTATGCAGGTCAAGAAGCAATAGTTATAACTGAACATGGAACAGCAGACTGGTTCCTAATTGGGAAAAGAGTACATCAAGGCTATATATTGCCACCCTGCTTATTTAACTTATATGCAGAGCACATCGTGCAAAATGCCAGGCTGAATGAAGCACAAGCCAGAATCAAGATTGCTAGGAGAAGTATCAATAACCTCAGAAATGCAGATGACACCACCATTATGGCAGAAATCAAAGAGAAACTAAAGAGCTTGTTGATAAAGGTGAAAAAAAAAGAGTGAAAAAGCTGGTTCAAAACTCATTATTCAAAAAAATAAGATCATGGCATTCAGTCCCATCACTTTATGACAAATAGATGAGGAAACAATGGAAACATTGACAGACTTTATTTTCATGGGCTTCAAAACCACTGCAGATGATGATTGCATCCATGAAGTTAAAAGGCACTTGCTCTTTGGCAGGAAAGGTATAACAAACCTAGGCATCGTGTTAAAAACCAGAGACATTACTTTGCCAACAAAGGTCTATAGAGTCTAAGCTATGTTTTGTTTTGTTTTGTTTTTTCCCAGTAGTCATGTATGGATGTGAGAACTGAACCATAAAGAAGGGTGAGTGCTGAAGAAGTGATGCTTTTGAGCTGTGGTGTTGGAGAAGATGCTTGAGAATCCCTTGAACTGCAAGGAGTTCAAACCAGTCAATCCTAAAGGAAACCGATAGTGAATATTCACTGGAAGGACTGATGCTGAAGCTGACACTCCAATACTTTGGCTCCCTGATGTAAAGAGCTGATTCATTGGTAAAGACCCTTATCTTGGGAAAGATTTAAGGCAGGAGGAGAATGGGTCGACAGAGTACAAGATGTTTGTATGACATCACTGACTCAATGGACATGAGTTGAGCAAGCTCTGAGAGGTGGTAAAGGACAGGGAAGCTTAGTGTGCTGCAGTCCATGGGGTCTCAACAAGTCAGATATTACTGAGTGACTGAACAACAATGCTTCTAGTATCTTTCATGAAATCAGCAGGACATTGATACCAACATCTGCCAAAACCAGATAACATTAAAAAAAAAACAACCCTCAAGATCATATTTAATGCACAATCCAAAATAAAATTGGACTATAATTAAGAGCAAGAATCTACCAGTAGCTAAAAAACAAACATAGCCCATAAAAAAGTTATAACTGAAAGGCAAAGATAGTTTGGTATTAGAAACAAATATCATTACCACATCAACTTATATAGGAAATTATTTATTTTTATAATAAATATTGTAGTAATCCTGATATAGTTTAATTATAAGACTTCAAAGTGCCATCAGACTGATGCAAGGTAACTGATTAGTTAAAATAATGTGTATTGAGAAAAATATTCTGGGTAGGTCATTGATTTAAAAAAAAAAAGTCAAAGTCATGGATAACAAAAAGGAATAAAAATTAAATCCTGAAGACCCTGATTTTTAATTTGGAAAAGATTATTGGTACCAGATGGCTTTCTTTCTTTGTTTTTATTTTAATCATAAATAATTTGTTAAAATGTCTGGAGACATTATCTTGAGAAACTACAGAAATAGAATGAGTATGAAGAAGTTTTAATCCTCATATTTAAAAAGGTAAATTTTAGATTGAAACAAACACTTCCTGTATATTTTAGAGGAACAACACAAGGAAACATCATATTTATTTCATGAGTAAATAGAAATAATAAGTCTATTCAAAATTAGGAAAGCAAGTAGACATTAACTGATTTTTTCCTTACACTTTTTCCCTTAAAAAGAGAAAGAGTAATGGGGAAAAAAAATGTCACTCCCAATCCTAATGGATATGAAGAATGCTTATGGTATAACATTTTGTTCCCTTGGCCAAAAGTTGAATGAGAAATGGGCTCATGATCCAAACTAAATGAATTAAAGTATCTAATTTAGTAAACTGGAAAAGGGCAATGATATTGCAGTCCAAGTTAAAGCTGGATTCTTGAAAAGGGAATGTAAAAACTGGAGAGCTAACAGGGCTCTCATATCTTCCATTCTGCAGAGAAGTTGGTCCACAAAAATAAAAACTGATAAAAGAGATGAGAAGATAAAGCCATGAAGAGACATGGAGAGAAACACAGAAAATATGGAAGAGTTTTTCCACAGTATGTTGAGCCTTGGTACCAGGCAGTTCTAGGTTCAGAGGCAGTTTCTCCTTTGGTTTTATGAGATATCCCAGAATCCTTAAATCATTTTCCATTAGTTGTGAGATAGAAAATGGATACAATATTTTTAAAAGATCAAATCGTGTGTTTTGTATTTACTTTAAATTATCTTTCTTGACTTCCCATCCAGTAAATCAAAAATATTTCCGTGCTTCAAGAGAAACTCTGATATAATCTGGGACAAAGATGTCAAGTATTTGTGGTAAATTAGGACTCTGATGTCCAAAAAAACCCAGTGGTTTTGAAATCTAGGCTTAAATAAAAGACAAATGAGTTTGCAAACTCTAATTCTTTCTACATGTTAAAAACAAATTTTGAAGTTTTGAAACTTTTGTTCTTCTACATAGAATATAAGTAGAATGGAAGAATCCATGAGATGGTACATAAAGAACACATCTGATCCTATAGTGTGGATATGACAGGGTCATTGGTTTCTATTGAACTCAACTTACAGTAATGAAAAAAAATTTTTTTTCCAACTCATTTCCTTCCCACAAGCATATGTGAAAATATGTTGCTCCCCTGGTGAACAACTCAAGGAGACTACAAATGCACACATCACAAAATTCTGCAGTATACATGTGCTAGGACTCATGTTGCCAGTCTTGGTGAAAAAGCAAGGTATCTTACTGTTCATAAGCACTTCCTCCATCCTTAAAGTAAAGTTGAGGGCAGAGTTGAGGGGCAATCATGGATCAGCGTCAGTGGAAAGTGAAGAAAGTGAGAGTGTAGACTCTATTCTGCAGGTCAATTTGGTCTTGCTGAGTCCATTAGAATCAGTTAGCCATCTTCTTTGCAACCTAGATCTTCTCAACAGAACTTTTCAGATTCTGCAGGTCCTTAAGAAATAGCTCCTATGAAGTTCAATAATAGCCACTGTATTTAAACAAACTTGTTTTCTTAAGATGCGTGGTGTAAGTCTCTAGATCAGTTATGTCTGAAAATTCCCTAAATTTTCTAACAGCAATTTAAACATTTAAAAAGTCTGCTGTGAGTGATGGTGCTGGGGAAAATCTTATGCTTATCCCATCAGTTGCCTTCTTCCCCTTCAAACACTTCACATCTAAATGGAGAGCCCTGGGAGATAATATCTTTCAAAATTGATTTTATTATGTTTTTGCTATTAAAGATGCTTATAGAATGTGAAATATTAAATGATGACCCTGAAGGATTCTGGAACTTTTGCTTAGCCAAGATGTCATTTTAATTTATCTTTAGGATTTCATTGTTTTCTACTAATGTAGGATTCAGTGGTAGACTGGAATCAGACCATAGTCAATGGGCCTAACTATCACTAGCAATTAGATGTATTAACTTTTTTTTGCTCCTTTACTGAGGATATGTGCTGGCTTTGTGGAATCATTAAGATGTATCTCTGTGCCCCCACTTTTCTTCTTAGTTCCTACACAGAACAAAGAGAACATGCATTCTGCAATATTTCTATTCTATTATTGCTTGAAATACTGATGGCACATTCATTAGAGAAACTGAACGGATTCAGGAATATAAAGTACTATATAAGCATTTTTCCATGTTCCCTTCACCTTTTGTGTTTTTTCCACTATATAATGTTTCTAGCCTACCTACAATTCCATTTCTTTTATGTTACATACAAAGCTGAAAATGGGCATGACTCAAAGGTCTAGAACATCTTATGCAAGAATACAAGAGACTTGATTATCACATAACACTGGATATTTTTCACACTTACCAAAATAAAAAAACAAACCCAAGTCAGAATTTACTGTCAAAAATAGCAAAGAAACTGGCATCAGAATATATCAAGATACCATCATAATTAAGCCAAGAATCATTTTTTTCCAAATTGTTCATTTTCAGTTACTTTCTCTAAATCATCCACATATATGATTGCTGCATTGTGACATTTATGTACTCTTGAGAAAGGGCATTGATGAAAATCATTAAATATTGTTTCATCAATAATTATGTGGTTTTCATACCTGGTGAAGGATGTAGTTGAAAGATCATTTTCATCATTATATCCTTTTCTAAATTATTTCTTATGATCTAAAAATTATAAATAAATGTTGCTGCTTCACTATAATCCCAAGAAGCCTTATGAAGAATACATAGATATATACACAAGCATATTCAGACATACAATTTTACGTATTTTATATTGGTAAGGGAAGGTGATGGTAGAAGTCTCTGGGGCACCTACCATGCTTGATTCCCTATAGTAACATTGTTTTTGGATCAGTCAAAACCCCATAGAGATATAAGCAAGAGTTCTCATCTTTTATTCTGGACCTCCTCGTGATACACTAATTTGCTACAGCTGCGCCCATGCCCATTCACTCCTAGGTTCCTGGCAAGCCTGACCTTGATGGCTGACAGGTGTGGAAGCTACTGGTTCAGAGGAAAGAAAATTAACCCTATATCTGCTAGAGTCTTTCATGCCTGAATAGGGATAGTCTTCACTTCTGGCATGAACAATCAGTATACATGTTTTAATCAGCCAGAAACCATTCTGGTCCTAAAAGCACTATGATACAGGATTATTGCTAGGGGCAAAATCTAGAGATGGAAAAATAAAAATAGGAAACAGCTGGTTCAGTAGCCATGTGAGCAGACCTTTTAACGTTCTGAGAAAAGAAAATATTTAGAATGCCGTGAATCCTTTTGAGAAGAGAAGAAAACCATTGCTCAGTTTCTCCTTCACACTTTGTCCTCCTCAAAAAAATGAACTCCTATAAATGTTTTAAAGCCATTTTGAGATGGTGAAATTTTGACCATTTTAATTATTTGATTTGTTTTCTTTTCTGCTTGGTGCACAGTCAGAGGTAACTAAAATGACTTGCGCTAGTAGTGAGCCATCGTAAAAAGCTCAGATGACAGTGGGAAATTGCTTTTGTAGGGAAGCATTAATAAACGTTTTTCTTATGTTTACTCTTTTAAATTGGCCCTAAAGGAGTTGTTTAAATTACCCCATCACAGTGGTTTGTTGATACATAGGTTGTGAAATGTTCTCTGTCTGTAGGTGGTAGTTGAGTTTAGAGGTATCTACATTTTTCGATCTGGTTTGGTATGTCATTGAAGTTGCATTTAAACTCTGTTCCCTTGTGATCTGGTAAAGCCGTAAGTATTTACCCATGAAGAAAATATTGTTTAATGTTTGAGAAAATGTCATATTGTGCATTCCTCAAGGTTGAGTAATGTGGGTTCTCAAGACACTAAATCATTCTACCTATGGCTTCAGGATTTCAGGTGCCTAGGGGATTTTTTTTTTTTTTTTAAAGAAGAAAAGTAACCAAAGCAAAATCAAAGGGGGATTTTTAAAAATGTGAATTTCCTGAACTCCCCAGATTCAAGTGTACATTTGCGATATCCAAAGCAGGGCACTAAATAATTTTTATAGTTCACTTGGGAATCTTTCAGTTGAGTCAGAGAGAGTCAAAAGAAAACAAATCAAACAAACAAGATTCATGTGGTTCAGTTGTCTAAGGATTCTCAGAATGAGAAACCAGTACAGACTGAAGGCTCTGCTGGGATGGTTACCTTATTCCCACCATTGCGCCATTCCTTAATGCTTGTCTTCTCACTCTCAGTAGTATGACAGGTCCAGTGCTCAGAACATCTGCAAAGGCTGTTAGTAGAAGTTAGGGACTTCTACAGACTCAAATGTCCTCCCTGAGGGATTCAGTTGATAAGAGTACATATTGATCTCTGGAATAATTCTATTTAACTTTATTTTTAGTTTTTAATCTTGAAATTTTCTCCGGTAAAAGGCAAGGGGAATTTATAGCTATTCAGCTGCTAGTAAGAGTCAAACTCTTCATATATTTTTTAATCCTTTGCTTTTTCACAATTTTTCTATAAAATATAGATTTTCCCCCCTAATTTTGTAGATGAAGAAATCGTAATTATGGGAGGTTGAATTCTTCCTCAGCTAACTAATGAGTGTAAGAATCCCTATATTTATCATGTTTTGCCTCAATCCAAGACCATCAACTGTCCTCTGTATCAAGCTTCCTCCTCTGGGGAAAAATAGTAGAAATTTAAGATTGTTCTTAAACATGTACTATATAAGTCTTAAAAATTTCTAGTAAAATAGATAGCCAATGTGAATTTGCTGTATGACTCAGGGAACTCAAACTGCGACTCTGTAACAATCTAGAGGGGTGGGATGAGGAGGGAAATGGGAGGGAAGTTCAAGTGGGAGGGGACACAGGCAAACCTATCTTCTGTTTCATGTTGATGTTTGGTAGAAACCAATGCAATACATAAAGCAATTATCCTTCAGTTAAAAAAAAATATTTTTTTTTATTTTTCTAGTTCAACTCTTATTTATTTAACACAGACAAAATGAGGATCTATAGAGAAGGGATTAGCCCCAAATCACACAGTTCTTTTTTCACTTTTGTATAAAATTAAATAGTGTATTCTTGCTTAATTAGGTTACTTTGGATGGGGGTAACAATTTTTGTGTAATTTATTTAGACAAACAGATAAGCTTTGCCTAGACCTAGATAGTATAATCACTATCACAATTAATTAATATATAGTATTAATTAATATGTAGAATTTAATTACATAATTAAATTATGTAGAAAATTCCCTCCACCTCAAAACTTTCCTGTGTTCTTTTGCTGTCAGTGAATCTCCTACTATTTTATCTATACATCACTCATGCTTTATATCACTATAGATGAATTTTGTTTGATCTAGAATTTGTGTATGTAAATCAGTGTATAACTTCTTTAGTTCACCATAGTCTCTTTTATATTTATCCATGCAGTTAACATATTACAGTTCTTTTTAAAAAATTGCTGAAAAATATTTCATTTTATTGATATACTACACTGTTTATTTATTCACTTGAACAATTTATAGTTTTCTGCCTATTTAGAATAAAGTTACTATGAGCTTTCGTGTGCAAGTCATTTCATAACTCTTAGGTAAATACTAAGGAGAATTGCTTAGTTGTATGGTAAGAAATTGCCAAACATTGTCAAAATGGTTGTTTAATTTCATACTCCTACCAGTAACATATGAGTTTCTCCATATCCTTGTTAACACCTACTATTTTTAGCATTATTAATATTAGTTCTACAAGACCATCTAGAACTAACACCCAGAAAAGACATCCTTTTCATTATGGGGGACTAGAATGCAAAAGTAGGAAGTCAAGAAACAACTGGAGTAATAGGCAAATTTGGCTTTGGTGTACAGAATGAAGCAGGGCAAAGGCTGATAGAGTTTTGCAAAGAGAACACACTGGTCATAGCTCACACCCTCTTCCAACAACACAAGAGAAGACTCTACACACGGACATCACCAGATGGTCAACACCAAAATCAGATTGATTGTATTCCTTACAGCCAAAGATGGAGAAGCTCTATACAGTCAACAAAAATAAGACTGGGAGCTGACTATGGCTCAGATCATGAACTCTATTGCCAAATCCAGACTTAAATTGAAGAAAGTAAGGAAAACCACTAGACCATTCAGGTGTGACCTAAATTAAATCCCTTATGATTATACAGTGGTAGTGACAAATAGGGAGAAGGCAATGGCACCCCATTCCAGTACTCTTGCCTGGAAACTCCCATGGGCAGAGGAGACTGGTAGGCTGCAGTCCATGGGGTCGCTAAGGGTTGGACACGACTGAGCGACTTCATTTTCACTTTTCACTTTCATGCATTGGAGAAGGAAATGGCAACCCACTCCAGTGTTCTTGCCTGGAGAATCCCAGGGACGGGGGAGCCTGGTGGGCTGCCATCTCTGGGGTCGCACAGAGTTGGACACGACTGAAGCGACTTAGCAGCAGCAGTAGCAGCAGCAACAAATAGATTCAAGGGATAAGATCTGATAGAGTGCCTGAAACTAAGGATGGAGGTCCATGACATTGTACAGAAGGCAGAGATCAAGACCATCCCCAAGAAAGAGAAATGCAAAAAGGCAAAAAGGTTGTCTGAGGAGGCCTTACAAATAGTTGAGAAAAGAAGAGAAGTGAAAGGCAAAGGAGAAAAGAAAAGATATACCCATTTGAATGCAAAGTTCCAAAGAATAACAAGGAGAGATAAGAAAGCCTTCCTCAGTTATCAGTGCAGGAAATAGAGGAAGACAATAGAATGAGAAAGACTATAGATCTCTTCAAGAAAATTAGAGACACCAAGGGAACATTTCATGCAAAGATGAGCTCAATAAAAGACACAAATTGTATAGACCTAACAGAAGCAGAAGATATTAAGAAGAGGTGGCAAGAATACATAGAAGAACTGTACAAAAAAGATCTTCATGACCCAGATAACCACGATGATGTGATCACTCACCTAAAGCCAGACATCCTGGAATGTGAAGTCAAGTAGGCCTTAGGAAGAATCACTATGAACAAAGCTAGTGGAGATGATGGAATTCCAGTTGAGCTATTTCAAATCTTAAAAGATTATGCTGTGAAAGTGCTACACACAATAAGCCAACAAATTTGGAATTTGTTGTCCAAATTGGTCGTGGACTGGAAAAGCATGGCCACAGGACTGGAAAAAGTCAGTTTTCATTCCAATCCCAAAGAAAGGCAATTCCAAGTAATGCTCAAGCTACTGCACAATTGCTCTCATCTCACATGTTAGTAAAGTAATGCTCAAAATTCTCCAATCCAGGCTTCAACAGTAGGTGAATCATGAAATTCCTGATGTTCAAGCTGGTTTTATAAAAGACAGAGGAACCAGAGATCAAATTGCCAACATCTGTTAGATCATCAAAAAAGCAAGAGAGTTCCAGAAAAACATCTACATCTGCTTTATTGACTATGTCAAAGCCTTTGACTGTGAGAATCACAACAAACTGTGGAAAATTCTGAAAGAGATGGGAATACCAGACCACCTGACCTGTCTCCTGAGAAATCTGTATGCAGATCAGGAAGCAACAGTTAGAAGCAGACATGGAACAACATACTGGTTCCAAATAGGAAAAGGAGTATATCAAGGCTGTATATTGTCCCCCTGCTTATTTAACTTATATGCAGTGTACATCATGAGAAATGCTGGGCTGGATGAAACAAAAGCCGGAATCAAGATTGCTGGGAGAAATATCAACAACCTCAGATATGCAGATGACACCACCCTTATGGCAGACAGTGAAGAACTACAGAGCCTCTTGATGAAAGTGAAAGAGGAGAGTGGAAAAAGTTGGCTTAAAGCTCAACATTCAGAAAATGAAGATCATGGCATCTGGTCCCATCACTTCATGGGAAATAGATGGGGAAGCAATGTAAAGAGTGACAGACTTTATTTGGGGGGGGGGGCTCCAAAATCATTGCAGATGGTGACTGCAGCCATGAAATTAAAAGACGCTTGCTCCTTGGAAGGAAAGCTATGACCAACCTAGACAGCATGTTAAAAAGCAGAGACATTACTTTGCCAACAAAGGTCCATCTAGTCAAAGCTCTGTTTTTTCCAGTGGTCATGTATGGATGTAAGAGTTGGACTATAAAGAAAGCTGAGTGCCAAAGAATTGATGCTTTTGAACTGTGGTGTTGGAGAAGACTCTTGAGAGTCCCTTGGACTGCAAGGAGATCCAACCAGTCTGTCCTGAAGGAAATCATTCCTAAATATTCATTGGAAGGACTGATGTTGAAGCTGAAATTCCAATACTTTGGCCACCCAATGTGAAGAACTGACTCATTGGAACGGACTCTGATGCTGGGAAACATTGAAGGTGGGAGAAGAAATGGACAACAGAGGATGAGATGTTTGGATGGCATCACTGATTCAATGCAGATGAGTTTGAGTAAACTCCGGCAGCTGGTGATGGACAGGGAGGCCTGGCATGCTGTAGTCCATGGGTCACAAAGAGTCAGACACGACTGAGCCACTAAACTGAACTGAACAGAATTTTAGCCATCTAGTCAGTAAATAGTGATATTGCATGGTTTTACCTCCCATTTCCCTAGGGGCCTAGAAGCACCGAGCTTTTTTTTTTTTTTTTTTTTTTGCATATGCTAGCCATTCATGTATCTTCTTTAGTAAAATATCAGTCCAAACCTTTCATCTATTTTGCTTTAAAAATTGGGTTTCTAAATTTCTCAGTTGTAAGAATCATTTTTATATTGTGCATATAAGCCCTTTGTCAGATATATGTAACACAAATATGTTCAAATGGTCATGAATTACCTTTTCCTTTTTTTAAAGGTGATTTTCATAGAACAGAAACATCAATTTTGTTAGTCATATTTTTTGTTTGCATTCCACATAAGAAGCATTTGCCTAAATAATGTTTAAACAGTTCTTCTTTTATGTTTATGTTTTCTTCTGGAAATTTTAAAGTTTAAAATTTTAATTTTTTAAAATTCATTTGTGTGTGTTATGTGGTAAGGGCTATAGTCTATTTCCCCGCCCCCCCACCCCCACCATAGGGATATCTATTTGTTGCAAGCATTATCCTTTCCCCATTAAACAGCTGCAATATCTATTTGCAGTTTTCAAAATAGTTTCATTAGCAAGTTTGTCTATTTCTGGGCTCTCTATTTTGTTTCATTGATCTATGTTTCTCCTTGCACGAACACTACAATGTCTTGATTACTGTAGCTTTTTATTAAGTATTGAAATCAGGTAATGTAATCCTCTTTTTGAAAAGGGTTTTGGCTGTTATAAAATTCTTTGCATGTCATACAAATTTTAGAATCATGTTTCCAGTGTTAAAGAAAAGCCTGCTGGAATTGTATTGGGACTGTATTGAAATCTATAGACTAATTTGGAGAGAATTTACACTTTAACAATGATAAATCATTCGTAACTAGGGTCTTTTCATAGTCCCAGCCATATTTGAACTACTCACTGTGAGCATCTTGAACATATTTTGTTAAATTTATCCCCAAATATTTTTTTGTATGCCATTATAAATTGTATGTTTCATTTGAAATTTTATTTTCTAACTGTTCTTTACTAACATAGAAATACTTGACTTTTGTTTAACTTTGTATCCTGAGACTTTGCTAAATTATTTTTTATGCAGTTTTGCTGTTGTTGATTCTTTACAGTGTCCTTTGTACATGTGCATGTCAGATGTTCATAAGGACAATTTTATTAATTATTTTCCAATCTTTATATCTTTATTTTTCCCCTCTCTCTTATACAGCTTTAGAACCTCCAATAAGATGTAGAATAGAAGTGGAGGAAATTGTGACCTTGCCTTGCTTCCAGTCTTAGGTGAAAGCATTCAGATTTTCACTATCATACATGATGTTCACCATGAATTTTTCACGTGTGCTTTTTAATAGTTTGAAAAAATTATTCTCCAAGTCTAGTGCACTGATAGTTTTTAAATGAATGCTGGATTTTTAATAATATATGCTTTCCCACTTAAATTGGAATGATCTATGGATTTTTTTATTGTTAATATTTTCAACTATTTTTATTATTTTTCAAATATTAAATCAACTATTTAATTCCTGGGTTATACACCACTCAGTCAACATAATTATCCTCCTTATATATTTCTAAATTCAGTTTGCTAATATATTGTTAAAGATTTTTATGTTTATGTTCATGAGAGAAGTTGTCTCTAGTTTTCTTTTAGTATCTTTGCCAGTTTTGGCATCAGTATATAATTGTCTCATAAAATAAAGTAGGATTATTCTTGCTTTTCTTTTCTAGAAAAGTTTGTATAATTGTGGTTGGTTGAAATCAGCTCCTAAGCCATCTAGGCTTAGACTATTGCTTAGGGGAAGGACTTTAACTACAAAGTTGATTGCTTTGTATTGATTCAGAGTTTCAGGTTTTCTTTTTTGTCTCAGTTAAAAAAAAATAATAATAATGTATCTTTTAATACATTTGTACATCTCATCAAGATTGGATGATTTATCAAGATATTTATTAATTATAGTTTCCTATTATCCTTCTAATGTCTATAGGATCTGTAGTGATGGTCATTCTTTCATTCCTGATGTTGACTTTTTAAAATGCCTCCTATTCTTGACCAGATATTTCTTGACTTTTATTTTTATTGAGATACAGTTGACATTAGATTATATTAGTTTCAGGTGTACAGCATGATGATTCAATATTTGTATGTATTGTAAAATGATTACCACAATGAGTTTAATTAACATTCATCACCAAAAATAGTTTAAAATATTTTTGCCTGTGATGAGAACTTTTAAAATCTTTAAAAAATAATTAGCAGCTTTCAAAAAAACCTCATGTTTTCACTTTTAACTCCTTAATTCATGATCTCATGTTTCATTTAAATTATAGATAATCGTAGCCTTTTAACTGATTTTTTGCTTGTTTTTCCAGTAGCATTGCTCCTTTGCTACTTATTTTCATTTAGGCCAGAGGACCTGGATCATATTTTATTATCCTATTGCTTAAACTTCCTAATGAATTCTACCAAAATTAAATAACTTCTCAAGTTCTCAACATACCTCAGGACATTATTATCTAATTCCAGTTTAATAACTTCTCATTTATTGAGAGGCATTCTAAACTTTAGTCATTCTGAACTGTTCTTAATACAGCACAGTCTCTTACCTCTTTGCCTTTAAAGGTGCTATTTTTTTCTCTCAGTATTTTTCCACTCTTCATCAAACCTCATTGCCAAATCTCTCACTTTCTCTCTTACACATGTCTCATTCATTGCTGATGAGAATGCAAAATGATACAGCTACTGTGGAAGATAGATTAGCAGTTCCTTAGAAAACTAAATATACTCTTACCATATGATTCAGCAATCATGTTCAGTGTTTACATCAAGGAACTGAAAACGTCTGTCCCCACAAAACCTGCAAACAGATGTTTATACTAGCTTTATTAATAAATGCCCAAACTTGGAAGGAACCAAAATGTCCTTTAGTAAGTGAATGGATAAAAAACTGTGGTACAGTTAATATGCAGAGAAGTGCATATTACTAAGTGGTGGAAGGCAAAGTGAAAAAGCTACATACTGTGTGATTCCAACTATATGGTGTTCTGGACAAGGCAAAACTATGGAGACCTTAAAAAGGTCAGTGGTTGCCAGGGTCTGGGGTCAGGGAAGGGATGAATAGGCAGACTACAGAGGATTTTTAGGGCAAGGAAAATACTCTTGTATGATACTATAATGATGGATTCATATTTCATATTCATTCTGTTAAAACAGAGACAACAGACCCAAAATAGAGTCACATGTGCTAAGCCCATGTCACCTAACAGAAGCTTAATACCTAACCTAATTGCAATGTCAGCCTCTCTGAAAATAACTTCTTTGTCATGACTTCCTCTGTTGATAAAATGTTTCATTTTGTGCAGCTCTTTAGAGCTCCTTTCTATTTTCTAGATAGGATGGATGCTTGCCTCATTCATGAATTGTTAAATAAAGCTAATAAGGTCTTTAAATTTTACTCAGTTGAATTTTGTTTTTTAATGATTGAAACCCATAGTATGCATAACATCAAGAGTGAACCCTAAAATAAATTATGGGCTTTGGGTGATTACAATGTGTCAGTGTAAGCTCATCAATTGGAGCAAATGTACCATCCTTGTGAGTGACGTTGATAACGGAGGAATCTGTGCATGCATCAGGGCAAGAGGCATATGGGAAATCTCTAAGTTCCTCTCAATTTTGTTGTGAATTGCTCTAAAAAGTCTTTAATAATACCACAACAACAAAAGCATAGTCTGAATAAAGTATAAATAATATAGGTGAATGTCTGATTAACATAACTAGAAGTTCCAAAGGAAGTGCAGGGTTCATCTGGCTTGATTTAGATGCTCATCTCTATCATCAAAGATACTGTTATATTTTGGTTCCCTGTATCTCACAGTACTAGAGTTAATCTAACATTGATTTCCTTCATGATGTCAAAATGACTGACAGTTCCAGTTTTCCTATCTTTATACTACCTCTTTGAGAAAGACATAAAAGTTGGCTGTAAGTAGCTCTCAGAGAAATCTTAAAAAAAAAAAAAATGTAATTTTTCTAGATGCCCAGAGAATAATTCTTCTTGAATCTTGAATTAACTTGACATCTGAAGTTGATCGGTGCTTCCCAGGTGGCGCTCATGGTAAAGAAACCATCTGCTAATGCAGGAGACATAAGACTCAGATTCGATCCCTGGGTCGGGAAGATCCCCTGGAGGAGGGCATAGCAATCCACTCCAGTACTCTTGCCTGGAGAATCCTATGGACAGATGAGCCTGATAGGCTACAATCCATAGCGTTGCAAAGAGTTGGGCACAACTGAAGCTACTTAGAATGCACACACTGAAGTTGATCTTATTTCCATCCCAGAAAACTCCCTATGGACAAAGAAATAGTAATGCTGATTGGAGTAAACTTTAGGTACCTGAAACAAAAACTGCATAGAGTTATCTCAATAGGGTTAGATTATTAGGAGTCACCTCTGGAGCCTGGCGTGAAGAAATTACTCTTAACCACTAAATTCATGACTTTTAAACAGCTTGAAAGAAGAGTGAATCCTGAAGATAAAATATGTTGAAATTTTTAACCATACCTAGAAATTAATTGTAATGTTTATTCAAAAATAATCCCATAAAAGAGTTGCCAATTTTACCAAGTTAAAATACTTGAAATTCAGTTAAATTTGAATTTCAGATGAATAATGATTATTAATCTAATATGTTCTCTGAATTGCTGTTCTTGAAATTTCACATTAACTTCAATGCTTAAATAATTTATTTAAAGCTTTAAAAAATGATGACAGGAACTTTATGAGGAACAAAATAAATAATAATAAGATTAAGACTGGCTGTAGATGATTAGTCCATCCAGTGCCCATGCATGCTCTAAGATTGAGTGAAAGTCTTAGGGAGAAAAATCAGTTCAACACCCCTGGTTTCAATGAGGATGGCATATCTGTAAATCCTACAGGTCTCTGTCTGGCTCTTTATGGAGTGCTGAAGTTGGCAAGAATTTGCCCATCTCTGCACTGTTTCCTTTTTAGGAGGAAGTTGCCTCTCATATCTCAAAGAGTATGTTCTACTGTTGCAGAGAGGGAATCTCTTGGTCCAAACTGCTTGACTGGATAGATAAAGCTCTCCAGCTCAACTTCAGGCTTGGGGAAGACATTTGACTCTCATTCTACAGATTCCCCTTTCACTTAGGTTTTTAAATTAAAGTTATATTCCAGCTCAATGTACCACTCTTTTTTCACCCCTTGATCTACAGAACTTAAGAGGGAAGAAGTCCTGTTTATATGCCATCCTTAGAAACTAAACACGAATCATATCTGTTAATTTATAAGTGTGCACTAAGAGGATGTTGGTATAGGCTACATGTTTACATGAACAACATGAATTCTGGAGTTTTACATTTATACTATTTGAAATAAAGCTCAAGCCTTGTGGAATAATAAACATATATTCCTTGTTTTAAGTTACTATAATAAAATTGTATATAATATAGAAATGGAGAGATATATTTCTGAAGATATATAAAAATGGCTGCACCATGTGAATTACTGTGAGAAATGGAAAAGGAAATGGCACTAAACATTAGATGAAAGAAAGAATAGAAACAATACAGTATAATAATCCAGAAATATAGATTCTAGAGAAATTCAACTGAATTTGTATTCAAATTCATATGTTGAAGTGTGGTCCACAGTGTCCCAAAATAGCTATCCCCCAAAAGGCAAAACATACTTCTATAAAAATCAAAATTCCGGGTGGGAAGGTGAACATTAAATAACTTGTAGCACGTTTCATATAGTTCTGACATGTTATTTGAAATTCTACCTCGATAGTGTTGCTTTCCTTATGACTATTGCATTAGATGCCACATGAAAGGTTGCATTTCAAAATTAACAAAACAAGTACCGAGACAGAATCGTTTAGAAGCTTCCAAGGATATTACATTCTAGACATGGACTTTGTGAAATAAGAATCTCCCTTAGAAGTGGGAACTTTTAAAATACAGCCATGGCCCCAGTTCTTGGTGAGAAGTTTACAAAGCAAGCTGTACTTTGCATCTTTGGGTCTAACAAAGATCACATATCAAAGCTTCATGACCAAATTAATGTGTGGCCTATTCCCTTCCCCGAGGTCTTTTCCCTTGGTTTTTATTATTACTGACAATATTGTAAGAGCGGTGTGAAATGGCCAATTCACACATGTGCCACGTTTTGCACACTGCCTGAACCTGCTGGAACATGATTTTCCTAAGAATGATGACAGTAATAAACATCTTCTGGCAGAGGTTTGCAAAATCTGCACCCATTTTAGTCACTCAGTAATGGCTCATAAAATTCTTTGAGAACTGCAGGAGAAAAACAATGTACATACTCATGCATAAATTAAAACTAGAAGTGCCAGCTCAATGGAACACGACTTTTTACACTCTGGAACAACTGTGAAGCAATTAAAGATAAACAAACCCATAACATGTGGGTGCAGCCAACGGTCAACAGAGACAGTGTTCTCTGTTGGAGATCCAACCATTACCCAGCACTTTTGTTGAGTAGATTTCCTCTTTGGTCTGTGAAAATATTCAGAATAATTCACATAATCCTTCCTATTGCATTCTTTTATAAAGGCAGCGCCAATCTCAGAGAATGTGAGGGAAAATGTTCATCTTGATTTCTTTTTACATTAAAGACCATTTTTCTGCAGAAAATAAGGTACATGAAAGATCTTTCCTGATTTTTCTTGTTTACATCAAGTTATCACGTTTAAACTCTGTCATGTTCATGGGTGAACAATTCCAAAAAAAGCCCTTTATGTGATCAAGATTCAAAGAAATTAAAAAATATCTGACACCCCAAAACTATGTTCATAGAACTCAAACTTGTTAATTCATATGGTATTTTAAAAGAATATTTCAGAATCACTTTCTCAGTCCTACTCACTGTGAATGGGACTTGTTAGAGTATTTGGAATTGAAAACTAATCAGATTTATGGTCAGGTTTTCATCTTTGTCTTCACAATTGAAATTCTGTCCTGTAGTTATTTGGAAATTTCTCAGGTAGAAAATGATGGGTGTCAGAGTTTTCTCAGTGATTTAGCATTATATTCAGTAGTCAATACAGTGTGGCTAGATTAATACCCTCTTCAGGAAGTGAGCTGGAGTAATTGACTGCAGATCCAGAGGTGGGTTTAATTGGTTCTAGTGTAGTACCAGTTCTCCAGCTAGAAGTTGCTTTACTAATAGATATGAGACCTGCTTTACTAATAGACATGTAATTTACATGCAGAGTACATCATGCGAAATCCCGGGCTGGATGAAGCACAAAAAGCTGGAATCAGATTGCAGGGAGAAATATCAATAACCTCAGACATGCAGATGACACCACACTTATGATAAAAAACTAAGAGAAACTAAAGAGTCTCTTGATGAAAGTGAGAGAGGAGGTGAAAAACCTTGGTTAAAACTCAACATTCAAAAAGCTAAGATCATGGCCTCCAGTCCCATCACTTCATGGCAAATAGATGGGGAAACAGTGACAGACTTTATTTTCTTGGACTCCAAAATCACTGCAGATGGTGACTTCAGCCATGAAATTAAAAGACGCTTGCTCCTTGGAAGGAAAGTTATAAACCTAGATAGCATATTAAAAAGCAAAAACATTACTTTGTCAACAAAGGTCCGTCTAGTCAAAGCTATGGTTTTTCCCATAGTCATGTATGGATGTGAGAGTTGGACTATAAAGAAAGCTGAGCGCCAAAGAACTGATGCTTTTGAACTGTAGTGTTAGAGAAGACTCTTGAGAATACCTTGGACTGCAAGGAAATTCAACCAGTCCATCCAAAGAAAATCAGTCCTGAATATTCATTGGAAGGACTAATGCTGAAGCTGAAGCCCCAATACTTTGGCTACCTGATATGAAGAACTGACTCATTGGAAAAGACCCTGATGCCAGGAAATATTGAAGATGGGAGGAGAAGGGGACAACAGAGGATGAGATGGCTGGATGGCATCACCAGTCAATGGACTTGAGTTTGAGCAAGCTCCGGGAGTTGATGGACAGGAAAGCCTGGTGTGCTGCAGTCCATGGGATCACAAACAGTTAGGTATGACTGAGTGACTAAGCTGAACTTATGTGACCACTTCTGTTGTTAGGTTTTTAAGAGGTCTTTAGGAAAAGTCTTTCTTTTTCTTCAGAGTGAATAAGAAAGCTCTTCTCTCTCCATCATGGCTGTGAATGAGGAAATATGTAACCCCTACTACTTTTAGCATCCATCTTAAGTCTCTGAAGAAATGAGAGTGAGGATGAACTCAGCAAGAAGGTTGCTGACCTGCTGGACCAACCAGCAGTAAATCTCACCCACCTGATTTTCACTTACCTGAGCTAGTAAGTAACCTATTCTCTAAACATCATTGTTTTAGGTTTTGTTATTTACAGTGAGAGACACTCCAACAGATTCAGAAGATTTACAGATTTTTCTTTCTAATAAGGCTAGTACCTTGTGGGGTAGAGGGTTACAGATGCTCCAATAGTAAGTGTATAGACCAAAGAAATAGGCTCTTTAGACAGAGAATTATGCAGTAGGTAGGATCCAATACTCTCCTCAGAGAGCTGACTACACCTGTTAAGAATCCCAGCTCTACCACCTTGTAAGAAGCCCTCGGCCAGAAATGTCTGCAATTTTCTAGTTTATTTCTTCAACATTTTTCTCTGCATCCTTCTTGATTCTGTACATTTTCTGTTATTTTCAATCACAGTCCATCCACCTTATTTTACATGTACACACACATACATACACACTCCATCACAGAGCATTCTTTAATGCTGATTTTCTAAGTAACTTGGGCAATCACATAAAGGGAATATGAATCTTCCCCTGTATAAATGTCTGCACACTTCATTTCTTCCATCTCCTCCGATTTATCTGTTCCCAAAGACATACTAAGGAATTTTCCCCACAAAGACAGGTCCTTTCCTAAAAGCTTTCCTCTTCCAGCTCCAAAAATAACATGTTTTCAGACTTAAAAGCTTCCCTTTTCTTTTCTAATTTGTCAGGAACATGGCTTAACTATCAAGGAAATGTGCTTAGGATACTACACCTTCAAAATAATTTCCCCAAATATGACCAGAAGATTTTTATCAATCAGTAAAACTCTGAACTCTGCATGGAGTTTAGGTTCTGTCCAATCTCTTCCCAAAGAAGAAATGCTTGTCAGACTGCAGGGTCTTTCCTATGAGTAAGTCCATGATTTGAGACTGAAGAGCAGTAAAAAAGAATGGTTTTATGAGCAGAAGCATGTTTGAATTAGAAGTAGAGGAAAACCCATATTCTAAATCTCAGGAGAGGATACTGTCCTGGTTTAAGCACTCTCTTGATATAGACAGGTTTCTGGTGAATAGCAAGATTTCAGAGTTGCTACTTGGACCAGAGAAGAAAGACTTCTAAAAATCTTGCAATGTTAATAGATATTAATAGATGATTTCTGCTGGGGGAAAAAAAAAGCTTTAGTTTTTCTTCCATTGTAATTCACCTCTATTCTAGATAGCAAAGATCTCAAAAGAACAGTGAAGACTATCACTTGTAATTCAGCACTGAAAGATATTACCCTTCAATTACTGCTCATGGGGAAAAAAAAAAAAAAAAACAAAGTTCACACTCAAAATTTCAGCTCAGGATAAAACAATCTCGTATTTTGGGGGTTAGTTCTGTAAACAATATAAAGCACTGAATTATATCACAATAATGGTAGAGAATATTGCTATCTAATAATACAGTTTGGAAAACATGGAGTCACCTCATACATAATTGTAAATTATCAATTCTCAAAAAGAAAAAAAGAGAGAGAGAGAATATGATTAATGACCTGGAATGACAGAGAAAGCACACAATTGGACACTAAGAAACCTATAGTCTTATTTTGGTTCTGTAGTTTTCAAACTTTACCTCTGAGGAGGCCAAAGTTTTCTTACTGGTAAAATTAGGCACTTGAGTGATCTTTCAGTAGTGTAACTCACAATGTTAAATTATTAGATGTAATTTTAGATGATAGATATACAAGTCAGG